>NC_089837.1:381609779-381911580 GCF_035609145.1 Eleutherodactylus coqui | reverse complement strand
TTTGCACATATTTGAGATATTACAGTTGAAAATGTGAAAAAATGACAATTTTCTCAAAATGTTTCCAATATTGGTACTTTTAATACACAAATTCTATACACAAATTCTATCGGTCTATTTTCACCACCTAAATGAAGTACAATATGTGGCGAAAAAACAATGTCAGAATCCCTCGGATATGCAAAACCTTTACGGAGTTATGCTATGTTGAGTGACACATGTCAGATTTCCAAAATTTGGTCCCGTCACGAAGGCACAAACAGGCTTCGTCACTAAGGGGTTAATAGTTGATCGGCTGGAGTCCGCTACTTGGGACCCCGGTCAATCAGCTAATTGTGCACCCGCTGACAGCGCCGCAAATACACAAGGGTCGAAGCAGAAGCTGCTGCTACTACCCCCGTGTAGTGTTTGGTTCTTGTAACTGCAGACACGAATCCCATTGATTTCAGTTTGCGTTGCACTTGGAATTACAAGCACTGGCCGCAACACAGGGGTCAGAGCAGCAGCCTTCACTCCGACCCCTGTGTATTTGGGGCGCTGTCAGTCCGGGCGCAATCAGCTGAGCGGTCAGGATTCTGAGCGGTGGGCTTCAGCTAATCGACTATCACAGACCTATCCTGGTCGCGAATAGTAATTTCCATGAAAAGCCCCTTTAAATACTTGAAGGATTAATGAAAATTGGTACTAAAAATATTTGTGAAAAGGAAATTAATTACACCGAAAATTATCGGGAATTGATTGTGGGTTGGAGGTGCAATCTGGCAAGAACACACGTGGGGTTCAAGTCTACTTGGGGCTACTCTATACTTGTCACGGTCAATTACAAGCTGTAGCTAGCCTTGCATTGTATTCAGTAACACGTTTTGAGAGAAGGAGGAGAGAGGAAATTACTAATCCCCTGGATCACATTAGGGCTGGGTTCGTATGGGGTGCTGTTGCTGCAGAATTTCATACATACTATGCTACTAACACCATGAAAAATAGCTCAAGATGTTAACCTGGCCTCCAAAATCACCAGATCTCAATCCAATGGATCATTTGTGGGATGAGCTGGAAAAACAAGTCCGATTTAAGTAGGCCTGACCTTACAGCTTATGATATTTAAAGGGAACCTGTCATGTACTACTTGCTGTCCTCAGTGAGGGCAGTATAAAGTACTAGCACACACTCTGATTTAGACAGTCTGTCACTTATGAGGGTTTGCAGTGGTTTTAAAGAACTTATAGCTTGTTCCTGCAGCTTCCAGCAAGAGATGAGCTCAGTTTATTCATTGGGCACTGCTATCCCCACCCATTCTTCCTGATTAGCAGTTTTCACAGTATACAGTGAAATCACTAGAGGACTGTCATGACTGGTAGGCGGGGCTAGCAGCACCTCATAAATGAACTGGACTCCTCTTTTGCTGGTTACTACAGAACCTTCTCAATGGAATCTGTAAGTTTGAAAGAAAAAAAATCACTACATATTATCCCAAAAGTGCCAGACTGCTACAATAATCATGTCTGCCACTACGTTATTCTGCCCTCAGTGAGGGCAGTATAAAAGTACTTCACCAATTCCCTTTAAAGCTAATATCTCCCTGCCGGATAGCACAGAACAGTTTCAGAGGTCTCGTGGGGGTCCATGCCTCAATGGAGGCCCTTTTGGACGGAACGATTATCGTTCAAGAGCGAAAGTGAAAAATATTCAGTCTGACCGCAGCCAACGACCTACAATGATCAATAATCATTTACTTTTCGTTAGTCGTTCATTTTATGCAGGCATAAAAATTGCTGACTCGTTCACTCATCACTCAGTTTAAATGGCGCTCGTTCAGTTCTTCTAATTTATTTGAACGATTTCTTGTTTAAACGAACCAATGATGTATCTATCTAAACAGGTCGCACAAGCCAACGAGCTAGCTTTTATATCATTCGCTCGTTCAAACGACAACCGTTTGGTGTAAACGAACCCTAGGTCAGAGATATTCTAGCAGCACCAGGGGTGGTTTTAATGGCATATGTATAAAGACACCAAATGATATTGACTAGTATGTTATCCTGAGTCTCCGTTTATAAGGACATTGAATGGATTGACCGATATCCTAGAACTATGGTAGGCACTAACATTTGCTCTTTTTCTTTTTGCTTGCATTGCAGATGTTTGTGGCACTTTTGTTTTGGTACCAATTTTATTGTGGCTTCTCTGGATCGGCAATGATTGACCAGTGGTATCTTATATTTTTCAATTTACTCTTCTCATCCATTCCACAACTGGTTACTGGAATTCTTGATAAAGACCTACCAGCTGAAATGTTGATCGCTGTTCCTGAGCTGTATAGAAGTGGACAGACAATGGAGGTAACGGAGCAGCTTTTATTTTAAAAAAGCAAACAATTTTTATTGATGTTTTACAAGATTAAAACAACATCATGTGTGAAAATTATCTCTCTACATCCAGATCTTAGCATGATATAAATACTGTAAGCCACCATGCAAGGGCCCTGAATGTACAAATAGTTTAATACTGTGTTCATACACAGCAGGAGAAATAAGGGTAAAACATGAAATAAGAAGAAACCTGATCTACCTGAACATCTTTTACGTCTTTATATGTAATAAGGAATATAAATAATAAAATGATTGCTTATATTAATCAGCATATGCACAAGGAAATTGATAAGTATACTATGTATGCTTACAACATCCCCAGTATTACACATTTGGTATTAATAACATTAGGATATATTCTATATTGGTATGAGTCATGGGTCCAGAAAAGCTAGCCTTTATAACGAGGGCGTATTCTCAGAGTAGGCCTACAATAACTGAGTGGTGGGAACATGCAACTCAGGACCTTCACCCATCAGCTGATTGCTGAGACCCCGGTGCTCAGAAGGCTGTATTATAAGCACTTGCATGAGAGCTGCAGCTCCTTCAGTCAGCTGTTTGGCGAAAGTCCCGAGCAGCAGACCTCCACCAATCATATTGGTGGCCTATCCTGAGGATAGGCCATCAATTTTTTAAAGGGTGAATAATCAAATTGAGATGAGGGGACAAGGTACTATACTGTGAGATTTTAGATATCGTTCCCAGGATTTCCTCTTAGTTTGTGCATAAGGTAGCTTGTGAGCTCAAAGAGCATAAAGGTATTCCATGTCATAAGGATGGTTTACTAAACTTAGTTTTTGAAATTGAAGCCATTATCATAGAGTTTCAAGATCTTGTGATTAAAAGTTGGGCAGCTAATCTAACATGGCTGTAAAGTTCCATAAACCGGATGGACTGCCGCCTGAAAACACACATTGGGAGCAGAGGGCTGAACAGTGGTGAGGGACAAAGCGGTGAGAGGTTGAGTATTTGACACTTTGTTGTTTTATGGCAGGGGGAGCTGGGGTTTATAGGAAAAAATATATTTAGGACAACCCCTTTAAGCATTGGAGTAGTGTTATAAAATTGTTATACCGATGGGTTTTTCTTTAGCATGACTCTTGGCATGGCAGAGGCATGATATGTTGTGTTATCAGGGTGGTTTATTTACACTTTGAAATACTTTACAATGCGTTTTGTTGTGTTAAGATAAGAAAACAAGAGCTTCTTAATGGATTAAGATAACTTTCTCCTATCACAATCCAGGTACAATTTGTCCCATCTGTACACTATCATACATCAATTAATTTATTAGTGACTTCAGTAATCAGCATTACATAATTTATAGTAGTGGAGAAGGTTCATCAAAACTCCAGAAGGATTTTTTAATCTACCCTACAAAAAGAAGTCTGCTGTTGCCATTTGCATTTATTTGGATTATGAGAGCGAGGAGTTAATCCATCCTGCTGGTAATGTTCATTACAGTCCATGTATCGTGGTTAGCAGAGTGCTATATTAATGGTGGATGTGATTGAGGATGGCATCATCAATGCCAACTTTTATAGTTATGATAGAAGAAAAACTTATGAGCAATTAAAGAAAGAAGTAATTATGTGTTAAACCAATTCCACTCAGTTACCAATAAAAAGATCTGGCAACTACGGTATGTTAATAGGTATGTTAAGGTACTTTTACACTGAACTATTGTTCAAAAAATTGCTGGATCGTTCAATTTTGAACGATTATTGTTAAGTGTAAAGATTGCCAACAATCAAGTGATGAATGATAATTCCTTGGCTTATCATTCCTTTTTATGCAGGCATTAAAATCATCATTGGCTCGTTTGGTTTAAATACTGATCGTTCAGTCAGTCTCATTCACTAGTACAGTGAATGTCAACAAGTGAATGATGTATCTGCCTGTATAAACAGGCTACACAAGTGAATGATTGATTATAAATCGTTCTGTGCAAAAGCATCCTTAGAAGTGAATTGCGTGTAGGTGTTAGAGTATCAGGGATCAAGAAGAGGATTGTGGTTTCCATACAGATAGTGAAGCTTGTATGCTTGAAGACCATAAGGCGTTGATTGTATGGGATTTGGTTGCATGAACCCCCCCCCCCCCCCTTCTATTATATATAATATATATTATATATATAATATTTAGAAGAAAAAAAATTAATATATATATTTTATGTTGGCTAATATGTATGCCTTCTAAAAGGGGGTTATAGTCTCTACATAGTCACAGCAAATATCAGTGGTGATAAAGGACATTCCTGGCAGGTGCCATTTGTGATGGTAGATGTACTAGCAAGGAATCCTCAAGATAGCACTTTAATGTAGGAACTTTATTCTAGAATTATCCTCTTTCATTTTTAATGCTTGAAAGTAATTACTGTAAATAAGATTTTAATTCAGTTCAGCCAAACATTTATGTGCTTTGTGAAGAAGGCTGCAGCCAGACAGCTTGGCAGTGGCTTATCTCCAGGGGAAAGAAAAAGAATCAGACATTAAAATTCAACACACCTGATTCTTCTGTTCCCCGACATATGTGAGCAGAAAGTTGAGAAGCATCCATACACATTCAGCAGTCGGCGGGTTGAGGCGACTAGTCTGTGGATGGGACTTTAAAGGGGTTGTCCCGCGAAAGCAAGTGGGGGTATACACTTCTGTATGGCCATATTAATGCACTTTGTAATGTACATTGTGCATTAATTATGAGCCATACAGAAGTTATTCACTTACCTGTTCCGTTGCTAGCGTCCTCGTCTCCATGGTGCCGTCTAATTTTCAGCGTCTAATCGCACGATTAGACGCGCTTGCGCAGTCCGGTCTTCTTCTTTTCTGAATGGGGCCGCTCGTGCCGGAGAGCGGCTCCTCGTAGCTCCGCCCCGTCACGTGCCGATTCCAGCCAATCAGGAGGCTGGAATCGGCAATGGACCGCACAGAAGACCTGAGGTCCACCGAGGGAGAAGATCCCGGCGGCCATCTTCACAAGGTAAGTAAGAAGTCACCGGAGCGCGGGGATTCAGGTAAGCCCTCCCTGGTTTTTTTTTTTAACCCCTGCATCAGGTTTGTCTCGCGCCGAACGGGGGGGCTATTGAAAAAAAAAAAACCCCCGTTTTGGCGCGGGACAACCCCTTTAATACCAGTAGTATGCGATTAATTTTTGGTGTTCTTTCTGATGGAAATAATCACTCCATGCACGGATATCCACTGAGCTTGTAGTGGGCTTCCATCTCCACACAACAGCCAATACAAGAAGGCAGAATAGTAATGTGAGGTATTAGATAACAACAGAATCCCCCAACGTAGGCTTAACAGTTAAAGACTCGGTTCACTCTACTGTGCCATTTGTTGATGGTTTATTAACGCTTTTGACTGATCCAAAGAAACGTTCCCAGCAGTCCGCAAGAATTTTGATCTGTTTGGCAGTCTCTCATTTTTAAATAAATTCTAATAAATCTAAGGCCTTGAATATATCTGTTCCAGTTTAAGAAATGAAGCAAATAAAACATTTGCGTGGCCTGCCTCCTGCATTGTTTTTAGGTATCTTTTGCCACTTAGCCTTGACCTATTATACAAACTAAATTACATGACAGACGAAAAAAAGTCGAGGATCAACTATCACATCTCAATGTTCCTTTTATGTCTTGGATAGGGCGGAATGATATATTGGCTACATATGTTCTCCCCTCCATTCTCTGTACAGTACATACTGCATCAATAACCATACCAAAGCACTTCTTCCATAAACTCATGAACATCTTCTCCGGGTTCATTTGGAATGGACATAGAGCTAGAATAGCATAGAATTATTTAGTCAAAAAAAACCCACAATGGATTTACTCTTCCAGATGTCAACAGTTTTTACAAAGCAATTCGCTTGTCTAGGTAGCTGTTTTTGGTTGATACTTTGCCAACTTGTTATTTTATTTTGAGCCTTCCCTGCGGTATGTATATATTTTCATTTTCTGTGAGTTATGTCTTTGTCATATTTTTTCTCCCCTCTGTGATTTTTTGACTAAGGAATTAAAATCAAAAACTGCATGGTGGAATCAGATCTTAAAGAGCCAAGCAGCCTACGCAGCAGAAGAAAATGACAGTTTGCCATTTCCTATAGTTGATGACATGAGATTTTTAAGACCCCAGTTGGACATATTTTCATGTACCCTTATTTAGGACCATTGTTTTGATTGGGATCTAATATAACATGAATAGCCTTTATAAAATAACAACTTTAAGGATATAGGATTTCTTTCAGAACATTAATCATCGTAAGTTCCTATCATGGATTTAAACTGTTGCTTTTACCTTTTCTCTAGGAATACAAGCCTCATATGTTTTGGCGCAACATGATTGATGCTTTCTATCAAAGTCTTATATGTTTCTTCATCCCGTATTTTGTAAGTTACATAGCTTCCTCACCATATAATCTATGCAAATAGTTCAGGAATGTTTTAAAAGGATATTATTCCATTCCATTTTGTTTTCTCCTGCAGACATTCTATGACTCTGATATTGATCTGTTCACGTGGGGCACTCCAATAGTCACATGTGCTCTTTTAACCATCATGCTGCACTTGGGCATTGAGACCAAAACTTGGGTAAGATACTGTTTTTGGGTTGTTTTTGTTTCTTGAAATTAGCACTTTTTTGGGGTTTTTTTTAAAGTATTTTGCTATTCAGTTCACGTGTGTTATATATCAAGCTTTGCACACAGAAGCAGAATTCCTATTGCAATGATACTTAAGCATTTAGTTTGCGCTATTAGATGTAAATTATGCATTTATAAATTTACTTATTTTGTTTTCAGACTTGGATCAATGTGTCCTCCATTGCCTTCAGTATTCTCCTATTTTTCACTGTGGCTTTGATTTACAATTCAGCCTGTCCAACATGCAACCCTCCTTCAAACCCGTATTGGACTATGCAGAAACTCCTAGCCCATCCTTTGTTTTATTTAATTTGCATCTTGTCCCCCATCGCTGCTTTGTTACCCAGGTATTTTAAGTTATCTTTTATTTATTTTTCCCTTTTTATGTTGCTTTGTGTATCACTCTCTAATATTATACTTTTTGACCTAAAGGGTATATACACCTTTGTATTGCTCCAGCTCATCTAATATTAAAATTTCAGAAATTTTACAAATATTCTAAATTAAAACTACTCTATTGTATTTAAGGTTCATGTGCGGACCTGTGACTCTCCATGGCTACAGACTAGTAACAAACCTTATCTAACCTGATCCAGCAGTTATACTGGTTGCCATCTGTCACTTACTTGTTACTGACATGCAGTTGGCAGGTTAGTAAATCATAAGGGATAGATGGAAGAGAGTATAAGTGCAGCTCAGGCTACACAAGGTGTATCTATAACCTTGGAGACTCATAGGTCTGCGCACAAAATACTTGAATATTTGTTATTAAGGCCTCTCTCACACAGGCGTTTTGAACGCTGCGGTAATCGCGATATAATTGTCCCATTGATTTCAATTGGGCCTCGCAGACACTCGTTTAATCACAGCGCTTTCTGCTCTATTGTTCAGGGTTTAGCGCACTTCCATCACCCATCACAATGATGGGGTGCGCTTAAACACTGTCGGCAGCAGGAATCTGCAGCCGAAAAATAAAGTAAAATTGCAGCGTTTTACCCCGTCCATGTGTGAGTGGCCTAAGGCTATATGGGAGCTTGAGCGTGTACAAAGATGGACAAGTAAATTAATGGAATGCGTGGACTACAATACCGAGAGAGTTTATCAAAATTGGGGTTATCTACTTTACTAAAAAGACGGCTTAGGGCGACCTAATAACTATGTATAAGTATATGACGGGACAATACAGAGATCTCTCCCATGATCTGTTTATACCCGGGACTGTAACTGTAACAAGGCGGCGTCCTCTAGAGGAAAGAAGGTTTCTACACCGACATAGAAGGGGGTTCTTTACTGTAAGAGCAGTGAGACTATGGAACTGTCTGCCTGAAGACGTGATGATGGCAAACTCGATGAAAGAGTTCAAGAGGGGCCTGGTCGCCTTTCTTGAGCGTTATAATATGTGATATAATCACTAATTACTTCAGAAGGATTGTTGACCCAGGGATTATTCAGATTGACAGATTGGAGTTGGGAAGGAATTTTTTCCCTTAAATAGGGAAAATTGGCTTCTACCTCATTGGGTTTTTTTTGCCTTCCTCTGGATCAAAATTGAGGGAAAGTAATAGGCTGAACCGGATGGACATACCGTATATACCGGCGTATAAGACGACTTTTGAACCCCGAAAAATCTGCTCTGCAGTCGGGGGTCGTCTTATGCGCCGGTAATACAAAAAAAAAAAAAGTGTAAAAAAAAAAAATTCATTACTCACCTGCCCCGGCGTTCTGTCGCGCTCCGGCAGGATGTCGCTCGCTCCGGCAGGCTGTCGCTCGCTCCTCGTCCCCGGCGCAGCATAGCTTTCTGAATGCGGGGCTTGAAATCCCCGCTTCCAGAAAGCTAATACACACGCCGGCAGCCATGACAGCATTGAATGGCTGTGATTGGCTGAAGGCGCACGTGTTAGCAATCACACCCATTCAATGATGTCATTGAATAGTGTGATTGGCTGAAGCCACGTGTGCTTTAGCCAATCACAGCCATTCAATGATGTCATGGCTGCCGGCGTGTGTATTAGCTTTCTGGAAGCGGGGATTTCAAGCCTCGCATTCAGAAAGCTATGCTGCGCCGGGGACGAGGAGCGAGCGACAGCCTGCCGGAGCGAGCGACATCCTGCCGGAGCGCGACAGAACGCCGGGGCAGGTGAGTAATGAATTTTTTTTTTTTTTCTCCACTGTATACCGGCGTATAAGGTGACAGTTGGGGGGTCGTCTTATACGCCCCGTCGCCTTATACGCCGGTATATACGGTATGTATTTTTTTTGGCTTTACATACTATGTTACTAGTTACAAATTTGCTTAGTTTTTATTTTGAATAAACCGCAAACACGTTTGATATGATTCCTATATACCTGTGGAATACTTAGATACTATTCATACAGAGTTATTAAAAATACTTCAATGTACCTAGCTTAGGGATCATTCTTCATGTGAAGGAGGGTCAGTATGTGACTTCCGCAGTAGTGGGTTTACTTACTAAATATTATATATTGTTATACTGATAACTAACATAGTAACTATCTACTCTTGTGTTTGCAGTCGTGTTTACCTTATTTTGATATATTTTAGGTTTTTATATAAATCTATCCAAGGGACTATATTTCCTACGCAAGTTCAGATTGGACACCAGATGTTGAAAGCACATCCAGAGTCCTATGCCAATAAACAAGCGTCCATCACAACAGCTGTTCCAGAAAGACAAATCAATAGCTCTTTGTCGACTGTAAGTAACTTCCTTTCAGTTAGAAACCAAACGGAAGCCAACTTGGACCAAGAAAGAGAGACTGAAATTCTGTACTTTCCTAACAAAGAAGAAAAAGTAGCAACAGAGGGCATAGTCTATTCCAAGCCAGTGCCTTCCTTTTGTGTGAAGGAAAATGACCAATCTCTTTCGAGTTTCCAGCCATACATTTTTGACTCTTCTGTGTCGTCAGAAGCTATGTATGTAGATGAAATGATCAAGTGGAGTTCAAAGATGGACCACTCTGACATTGGTTTGATGAGCTGGATAACATCCACTCCTTTATTAAAGGACTCTTGTAGACCAAAGCAAATATCAGTTGTTCAGGGCGCATCAAACGATTCATCTGATTTGATTCCTAGAGACTCCGAAGTAAGCCGAAGATGCAATACCAGCATTTCAGAGAGAATAATAAGGAGCACAGGGAATGGGGAAGTGCAAGAAACAACATTTTTATAAGTCATTGTGTGTATGTATGTATATATGAGACACTATTTATATTTTCTACTTTGCACAGTATTTTTTAGGTAATGTACCTTGTTTCAGAATCTGAAGCCGGTGATTAGCGGTACAGAACTGTTTTCTGTTTTATGTAAATAATCTGTTCTGAAATTCTATTAGAGATTTATGAAAAAAAAGCTGTATAAAGATTTTTTAAAATGTTTATCTGGTTAACTAGCTTTACCAAACTTCTGAAAGATGCAAAAGAAAAATTTATTTGAAGAGTTCAATTTTATTTTATTTGACATATTGTGCAATTACTTCCCATGGTGCCTGTCATCTGGAAGACTACCTGTCATTTACACTGATTGAATGAATGCATGAATGAGTGAATGGTTGATTGAATAGATTTAACAAAGTGCCTTTTATGAAACATAAATGTAATAGTTTAAATACAGTTAAATATAAAATGATGGGTTTGGGATGTAAACATTACTGAATGTGTCATATGTATTGTGAACATACAGTTTACACATTGGAAAGCTATAGAAGTAGATAAAAGGGTGCTAAACCTAAAATGGAATTGGGTTTATAGAAAACAGCACATCTTTGGATAGTGGGTGGTTTGTACACCAAGACTAGTGAACCTGCGATGTATACGGTTGTAGAGCATTAGCGCTTGACTGATAATTGTTGCATTGCCGGTCTATGTTCAGTACGGTTCACTGTAGATGCATTTCAGCTATGTTAATAAGCACAATTAGACTGAAAATCCTCTTTTACCCTCTGAAAATCATCTGTTTTGCATTAGGGCACCTATTTTAATGCACGTGGCCTTAACAATATCTCAATATTCCTCCCTTTTTTGGTGCTAGACTCAACATGGTGCCATAGTAGCTAGGTATTCTCTAGAATATCGCCATACATACAGGACCTGGCAGAGCCTGTATAGAGGCACCTGGAGATTGTACTTGCAAACGGTAGCAAAGATCTAAGTTTACTTGATCTCTGTGAAGTTAACTTGGACAGTATATGAAACCCCCTTTTGCTGTTTAAACCTCGGGAATCAGCTGTTAACCCTTTCCAATCCACTGTCTGATGTCTTAAGACATTATGATTTAAAGCTGTACAGCTCCGATGTTGGAAGACGTCTGTCGGAGTTCTCTTACTGTATATTTCCAGCCTCTCTACCTTCGGAGCCTACGCAACGTGTCACCTCATGCAGTACTGGCTTTAGCCAGCATATAGCGCCGTTGTATAACGGCAGAAAAAGAGTAAGCCCCCTAGGAAAACCAGGATACAAATTGGATTGGAAAGAGTTAGATAACTTCTATGCTTGTTATTTAATCTATTGAAGTTATAGGCTCTAAACCGAAGGTGGCACTAAAATAACATGGCCTCTTCTGATTTCTGTAAGTCTTGAGGTCATACAAAATTGCTGCGGAAAGAGCGACAAAAATCCGCACAGAACAACGTAAGTGAATGGAGTTTTAGCGAGCCCCATTTCCTTACAGCGAGAAAAATCTGCAGCAGAACAGACATGTTGCAGAAATGCCGTGCATTTTCACTGCAGAATTCATTCACTGCAATGCAGTAAGTAAATTTTGCAATGAAAATCCACATGTGGGTTTTGGTACAGATTTTCTCTGCTATGCAGTGCCGACCTTGTGTGGATCCAAATCACCACCCACATCAATGTCTATATCCTATCTGCCTTGCGTTGGGCTTAAGAGCCTCTTGAAGGGGGTATTAGGAATTGCTTTCTAAGTGCTTTTCCTATCGATAATTTAAAAATCTGTTTTTAGTATCACTACACATGATGAAGAGGAGTTGAAAAACTACTAGAGAATTAATGTTTGTTTACATTGTTGTGGCCAATATCTTACTGCACATCTTTATGTAAGGACCAATGGTTACGCCAAAGTGCCTTTTCTTAAATATACACAGATATGACTGGACTATACAGACTGTAGAACATCCTTGCTGGCATTCCTCTCATGACTGAATGAAAATAGCTGTAATGTATTAAAATAAACCAGAGTATAGCTATATATATATGTGAATAAAGGCATTACCATTTAAATTTGTTAACCTGTTTTAGATATATTTCTTAAATTATTAATATAATGTTGAAAATTTATGCTAACCTTCTTCTACATGTCACAAATTATAAATACAAACTACTGGTAAGAAAGAGGTCTAACATGTTATAAATGTATAAACACATTGTATTGCATATATTTTGTGTAAGCATTTTAATGTTGTGCACAGTTTCTTTAGGTTCATCAAATACCCAAGTTTAATTGCATGATTGAAGATAAACGCCGAGGGATGTAGTATGTTCATTTAATGTGTCATATGCAGAACCAACAAATAAAATAATTGTTTCTTCTATAAAAAATGTTTAGTGGGCTAGTTTTTTAATGAAGGCTTTCGGTGGAAACACATCTTTACATAACAGTCAAATATCCTGGTCATGTTTGTGAATATTTTACGAATTCCCCTTAAGGCCCATTTAGACGGGACGAGTGTCGGGCAAACTATGCCCAACACTCATCCCCACACATACTTAATCTCATGCTGCTGCACAGGAGCTAGTATCGTTGACTCACAGCAGGGCAGCTGGAGGAGATTTCTCTCCTCGCGCTCCCCTGCCCCTCTCCATTGACTTAACATAGCAGCTGTTCAGTACTGAACGGCCGCTATTTACACTGAACTATCAGCTCATCGTCAATCATTTATGCTACATAACTGTACTGAACAACCGCTATGTTAAGGCAATGGGGAGGGGCGGGGGAGTGCGAGGAGAGAAATCTCCTCATGCTGCCCCTCTGTGAACTAGCCTTAACATCTACTTTCCTGTCTGTTTTAGATAAGATGTCATCTTGATTTTCAGATTTCATCCTTTTTACCTTCCTCTGTGCTACTCATGCCACTATGGTTATGAGCAACTTGTAACCAGCATTTCTTTACAGAAAGGGTTTTCCCTGCTATCTCTCATCAAACCCTCCTTTTTCTTCACTCATTCTTCCTCTGCAGATTTCTTTCCTCCTGTAAGTGAATGGGGTTTGCAATAACCTCATTCACTTACATACATACGCGCACACACACTGTACGTTGCTACGGAGTATCTGCTCACACAAACCGTTTTTAAGCCGTTTTTTTCCCAAAACCAGGAGTGTATTCAAAGGGAATAGGAAATATATAATAAGGATTTGTGCATCTCTTTTCTGCTGGATCCACCTATGGCCTTGGCTTTAGAAAGTGTGTTTTTCCAGCCTTAGGCCTTAGTCAGACGGGCGTTTTTTCGCGCGATTTGCGGATCGCATGACAGATGCGCATCCGCAAATCGCGTGACCGGTGCGCGCAAGTCGCCCGCAAATCGCCCGAAAATCTGCTCCTAGCCGCGTTTCATTAGAAACGGGCCGGAGCTGTCCAGCGCATTGCATTCAATGGAGACGGCAATAGAGCCGGCTCCATTTAAAGCAATGCGCTGCGGGCGAGCCCGGGATGAATTGTCGGGAAGGGCTTAAATATATAAGCCCTTCCCTGCAATTCATCCTAAAATGTGTAAAAATAAAAAACATATATATACTCACCTTCTCCCGGCAGCCGGAGCTCCGCGCGGCCGTCCTGCAGTGGGTGTGAAGGGGGTGTGAGTCAGACCTGCCCCCTGATTGGCTCAGCGCTGAGCCAATCAGAGGCATGTCTCACTCACACCCATTCATGAATGGATGTGAGTCAGACCTGCCCCTGATTGGCTCAGCGCTGAGAGGCAGCAGTCACTCACCCATTCATGAATTCATGAATGGGGGTGTGAGTGAAACCTGCCTCTGATTGGTCAGGGCTGTGACCAATCAGAGGCAGATCATTCAGCAGGCGGGGATTTTAAAGCCCCGCCGGCTGAATAGTGCCGAGAAGCAGTTCAGGAGAACTGACAGCGGCCGCGGCTGGACTCCGGCTGCAGTGGAAAGGTGAGTATACAATTTTTTTTTATTTTAACACATTTTAGGATGAATTGCAGGGAAGGGCTTATATATTTAAGCCCTTCCCGACAATTCACCCCGCGCACGCCGGCAGCCCATTGCTTTCAATGGAGCCGCTGTATTGCCGGCTCCATTGAATTCAATGGGCAAACATCGTTCTTCTCTGTCACAGCTGTTACATCTGTGGCAGAGAAGAATGATTTGTCTTCTATATGTTCTCAATGGGCTTGCCGCTGCTGCCGCCGGCCCCATTGAGCGCATATAGAGAAGAGAACAGGAATCGCAGATCGCAGATAGGTGCGATCTGCGATTTCTGTTCTATAATTTATCGGACGAGCGCATATAAAAAGCGCTCATTTGTCCGATACCATTGCAAAGCAATGGTTTTATAAAATCGCCGGACGCATGCGCAAATCGCGGCTAAAAACGCCCGTCTGACTAAGGCCTTAGACTGAATCTGAAAACTGTATTTCAGCATTTTTCTTGTTTTTGTTTTTTTGTGTGTGGCTAGATGTTACATTAAAGTCCATACTAAAATATAAAGACCCTACAAAAACTTTTTGTTTTGGCTTGTGGTGTCTACATACAAAACATGTAAATGAGACGTTCAAGAATCCTTCCACTCTATGTATTGTCAAAATACCGTTTCCCCGAAAATAAGACGCGTCTTATATTAATTTTTGCTCCCAAATATGCGCTATGTGTTATTTTCAGGGGGTGTCTTATTTTTCAATGAAGAAGAATTCCCATTTATTCTTTAACAAAAAAAATGAACATTTATTACCGTATATACAGCACAGTACCGTAGTTGTCACCACAAACCAATATAACTAGACAAACTGTGAAAACAAAGCAAAAATTACTCAATGACAGTCATGTCATCATTTTCTGGCACATCATCATAAACATCTGAACCCAGAATCTCCTGCTGAATTTCTTGACACTCCATTTCTTTTAAAATCTTCGGGCCAAAGCAGGAAGGTTTTTGCCCCAAGAATCTTCCACGATTCCTTTCTTGTACTCAACAGAATAGCTCTTTCTTTTTGCGCTCATGTTTAGGGGTAAAAATATACAGTAGGAACATTGTTTATTTCTTGTACTTTAGACTCTTCAGCAAAAAAGCAGACACCCCCTATTGAATCAAAATGACACTGTTTACCTGACTCACATACAGGGCCACAAAAAATAAGGGCTGGCTCCCACACACTGTCTGGAGACTGTAATGCTCACCCCCTAAGGGTGCCTACCCACTCGCGGTAAATTGCGATTTTGCGCGATCGCGATTTTAACATTACAAGTCCCATAGACCTCTTCAGAAAAAAAAATGCTGCGAATTTCGCAGGGAAAAAAAAACTCCAGTGGGTAGGCACCCTTAGTCTGGAAATACACCCTGTGAGAACCCAGCCTTAAGAATCACACATATGGTTGCCTGACTCACACACAGAGCCATAAAAAAAAGTAACGTACCTGCAGAGAGAAGTTCCTGTGCCACTTGTAAGCAGGGATAGTATTGCAGCTTCCGACCACCAGAGGGAGCTCATCACAGCAGACGTGTGCAGCAGCAACAGGATGATACTATTGAGTTTTCCAGCCAGCAAGAGGAGCTTACAACAGCAGCACAATCGTACAGCACAGCAGGAGGTAGGAGACAACGGGGATGGCAGCAGCGGACAGGCCTCTCGACTTGCCTGCACACTTTAGTATGCCTTATTATCGGGGTGTGTCTTATAGTAGCGATTTCTGCGAATTTCTTAATGTGTCTTATTTTCAGGGGTGCCTTATTTTCGGGTAAACACGGTAGCTGTGTGTGAACCTCACCAAAGATGGACGGAATGAGCTTCTCCTATGGTACTTGGGTTTCAAAAGAAATCAATATAGCCTGAGATATAACTGTATTTTAAAATTCTGAAAGAAAGTAGAGGAGCAAGAGACACCGATCACAAACCAAAATGTTTTTACACAAATTACAGAACATGAGAAACCAGGGGAATTGGAGCTTCTAACAAAGAAAGAGAAATATGATGTAATAGTCATCACATAAACTTGGTGGGATGATGCACAAGATTGTAATACAAGGCTTGAAGGATACAACTTATTTATAAGAAACATACCTACAAAAAGAGGAGATATTGCAGTGCATGTTAGGAAAACATACATTTCCACAGAGATTCAAGCTTCAGAGCATGGAAGTTCTGTAGAAACTGTGTAAGAATACAAGGAGAGCACATCAGAAAGGACACCATTGTATGCATTAAGGAAGTATGGGCAGCTGGGACCTTAGGAAGCAGAGACCATGCTATCGTTGAATTTTGGATAACAAGGAGAAAAAAGGCCTAAGAAGACTCAGACTAAAAGGTTGGATTTCAGGAAGGCAGATTTTAATGATTTTTTTAAAGACAGAAATGTCCAAGAAGGTTGGGAAATATAGAGAGATGAGGTTCTCAAAGCACAATCATTAACAATCCCTAAAAGAAGGAAGAGTGGGAAGCATTTAAAGAGAAGAGGATGGACTTAAATACATGCTAAAAGGAAGAAAAATATGTTTAGCAAATGGAAAGAAGGGGCAATATCTAAAGAAGAATATAATGTGCTCTGCAGAAAGTGTAGAGCAAGTGTCAGTAAAGCTACTAATGAATTGAGGCTTGCAACAGATTCTAAAAGCAATAAAAAAGGATTTGGGGGGCATGCCAAAAGCAAAAGAAAAGTCAAAGATGCTATAGGATGTTTACAGGATAAAAATGGTGAATTGGTTAAGAGTGATGTTGAGGAGGCTGAACTTTTAAATTCCCATTTTGTATCTGTTTTCTCTCAGAAAGTAGATGTAACATCAACTGATCTTCCCTGTACTATTGGGGAAATAAAAGAATGCAGGCTATCTATAAACAGAGAGCTGGTGAGGGAACACTTGGATAACCTAAATGAATTCAAGTCTCCAGGTCCAGATGAATTGCATCCTAAGATACTTAAGGAAGCAGAGGTAATTGACCCACTCGCTATAATCTTTGAAAATTCCTGGAGAACAGAAGTCCCAGAAGATTGAAAAAGGGCAAATGTCCCTATGTTCAGAAAAAGGAAGAAGGTGGATCCAGGAAACTACAGGCCTGTGAGCCTGACTTCTATACAGGGAAAGCTCTTTGAATAAATTGTTAAACAGCATGTATGCAAGTACTTGGATGAGAAAGGAGTAATTAACCAGAGCCAGAATGGGTTTGTAACAAACAAGTCATGCCAGACGAGTCTAATTTCCTGACAAGGCAACAGGTGGATTCACAAATGGTTGAGTGATCATTCTCAAAGAGTGATCATAAATGGCTGCACATTCAATTGGAAGAATGTGTCAAGTGTGGTACCACAAAGCTCTGTCCTGGGCCCAGTGTTGTTCAACATTTTTATAAATGATCTGGAGGAGGGGGTTGAGGGGAAACTGATCAAATTTGCTGACACAAAGCTAGGAGGGATAGCTACCACTAGAGAAAAGCAAGAGAGGATTCAAAAAGAACAAGAAAGGCTTAAACAGTGGGCGTCGACTAACAGAATGGTATTTAACAGTGAGAAATGCAAGGTCCTACAACTGGGCAAGAAAAATTTAAAAAGCACATACAGAATGGGAGGAATTGGGCTAAGCAGAAGGACATGTGAAAAAGACTTGGGTATACTAAACCAGGGGTCCCTAACTCCAGTCCTCAGGGACCACCAACAGGTCATGTTTTCAGGATATCCTATGGCAAGAACATCTGTGGCAATGTCTGAGGCACCAATAAGAACTACATCACCTGTGCAACACTAAGGAAATCCTGAAAACATGACCTGTTGCCGGTCCCTGAGGACTGGAGTTGGGGAACACCATACTAAACAGATTACAAACTGAATATGAGTCAACAGTGGGATGCAGCAGCGAAAAAGGCAAACAATTCTGGGATGTGTTAAGAGAAGCATAGAGTCTAGATCACATGAGGTAATTATCCCCCTCTACTCTTCCTTAGGGTGACTACCCACTACAGTTTTTTTTTTTCACTGCGAAATTCGCAGCGGTTTTTTTTTTCTGCAGGGGTCTATGGGACTTGTAATGTTAAAATCACGAGCGCGCAAAATAGTTAACAAGATGGTGAGTGGTCTTCAAATCATGTCCTATGAGGAACGGTTAAAAGATTTGGAAATGGTTAGCTTGCAAAGAAGGCTGAGAGGAGACTTAATAGCGGTCTACAAATAGCTGAAGGGCTGTCACAGTGCAGAGGGATCAGCCCTATTCTCATTTGTACAACAAAAGACCCTGAAGCAATGGGATGAAACTGAAAGGGAGGAGACACAGATTAGATATTAGAAAAAACTTTCTGACCGGGGGATCAATGAGTGGAACAGGAGATGGGGAGTTCTCTTTCAATAAAAGTCTTCAGACAGAGGCTGTCTGGGATGATTTAGTAAATCCTGCACTGAGCAGGGGGTTGGACCCGGTGACCCTGGAGGTTACATATTCTACGTGGATCCCTTTCCGTTGATCATAACCAGGGCCTCAGGTATATTCATATTTGAGAGGGATATACGGAGAAGTGGCATAAGTCACCAGCATAATTATTCCCTCTAAGGCCTTAATCAGACGGGCGTTTTTTCGCGTGTTTTGCGCATCGCATGTCGGATGCGCATGCGCAAATCGCGTGACCGGAGGCGAAAAATCGCCGGAAAAATCTGCACCTAGCCGCGTTAATCGTCGCAGCAAAACGCCCGTCTGACCGGAGAAAAATCGCCGTGCGCATCAAAATGCGCATGAAACTTAGACTGGCCGGCGAAAAAAACGCAGCTAGCTGCAGTAAATGATTTTGGTGCGCACATTAAACGCAGAACGCAGATAGGCGCGATCTGCGAATCGCCGTGTCCTATTATAAAAAGCGGACATGTGACCGATACCATAGCGAACCATTGGTTCTATATATGCGCGAATCGCATGCGCATGCGCAAATCGCGCGAAAAAACGCCCGTCTGACTAAGGCCTAAGTCTATATGAAAATTTGAAAGTTACACAAATTCTTTTATTACAACTTATTTGTTGAACATAGTTATGATCCACTGTCAGTCGTTGAAAACAGCTGACACTCAGATTATGGTACCCACTCTGTTTCCAAGTTCACTCTGCATGACAGTTGGAACTGAGGTAATGATTGTGTGCTTGTGTCTCAAACGAACTATTATTGGAGCTGCATTGGTCACAAGGTTAGGAAGTGTGTTAATGTAAAGGGCAGTAGAACATTTAATTTTTATTCCTTGAAGTCTGTACACAAAATATACATAGTGATACCAATGCTGAGGACACGGAGTATTGGAATATGACTGCTATATGGAATTAATGCTGAGAGAAGTGAATACTGTGGCGCTTGGCAAAAGTATTCCAATAGGCTTTTTAGTCCAAACAAATTCACATAAAGCAGATGAAGGCAGATGCATCTGACAGGCAACAGCCGTTTCACATAATTCCACACTTGTTTTGGCCTTACACATCAGGATGACAAGATAATTTTAAACTTGCATCAATCAAAATTTCAAGCCTTTATTCGAGGATTCTGCATTCTATGGGGATTTTGGCCATATACTTTTTTTTTGTTTTTTAATGCAAATAGGAGTCAGAAAGCTGTTTATTTGTGCCCTGCAGTTTGTTCTTACAATGCGTTTAAATTTGTAGAAAACATTTTTTTCACAATAGCGGTACTATGATGAGGATGTCCATTACATGCACATATGCAAATTTATTTTCAGTCTTTTTTTTTTTTTTTAAGAATATATATAATCTTAATAGTCCTTTTGTTTTGTGTATTCGTTTATTCTTGAGGTTCATGGTAAGAATATATATAGTTAATGTTACTAGTCCTTTTGTTTTGTGTATTCGTTCATTCTTGAGGTTCATGGATGACGTTTTTGTTGTCTGGTCGAGTATTCAAGGGGATTTTAATCTTTTCATCCAGTTTATATAATGAAACTAATAATATGAATATAAGATTTACTTCAGATGTCACCGAGGCAGTAATCCTTCAAATAAATCTTAAACAATTCACTGAAGAATCTATTAAAACTTACTAACTTCATTGAAAAAATTTTAAAAACTTGAGTGGACAGAACAAAACATATACAACAAAACTTAGGAGTCTTAGTGGAGTTATGATTTAGTAGAAAAACAAACCCGTTCACAAATTACCACACTGACCAACGGAAGCTGAGTATCAGACCACCCTGTAGAATATTGTGCAGCTAGTGGAGTGATGACTTATAACTAGAGATGAGCGAGCACCAAAATGCTCGGGTGCTCGTTACTCGAGACGAATTTTTCGCGATGCTCGAGGGTTCGTTTCGAGTAACGAACCCCATTGAAGTCAATGGGCGACTCGAGCATTTTTGTATATCGCCGATGCTCGCTAAGGTTTTCATTTGTGAAAATCGGGGCAATTCAAGAAAGTGATGGGAACGACACGGAAACGGATAGGGCAGGCAAGGGGCTACATGTTGGGCTGCATCTCAAGTTCCCAGGTCCCACTATTAAGCCACTATAGCGGCAAGAGTGGGCCCCCCCCCCTGCCAACAATTTTTACTTCTGAAAAGCCCTCATTAGCAATGCATACCTTAGCTAAGCACCACACTACCTCCAACAAAGCACAATCACTGCCTGCATGACACTCCGCTGCCACTTCTCCTGGGTTACATGCTGCCAAACCCCCCCCCCCAACGACCCAGTGTCCACAGCGCACACCAAACTGTCCCTGCCCAGCCTTCAGCTGCCCTCATGCCACGCCACCCTCATGTCTATTTATAAGTGCGTCTGCCACAGGAAAAGCAGGCATACACTGCAGAGGGTTGGCACGGCTAGGCAGCGACGCTCTTTAAAAGGGGCGGGGCGATAGCCCACAATGCTGTACAGAAGCAATGAGAAATCCAATCCTGTGCCACCTCCATCTGGAGCTGCACACGTGGGCATAGCAATGGGGAACCTATGTGCCACACACTATTCATTCTGTCAAGGTGTCTGCATGCCCCAGTCAGACCGTGTTTTTTTATATATAGTCACAGGCAGGTACAACTCCGCAATGGGAATTCCGTGTGCACCCACAGCATGGGTGGCTCCCTGGAACCCACCGGCGGTACATAAATATATCCCATTGCAGTGCCCATCACAGCTGATGTAATGTCGTGCTTAATGCAGGTGGGCTTCGGCCCACACTGCATGCCCCAGTCAGACTGGGGTTCTTTAGAAGTGGAAACAGATGCATTTACAACTCCCTGTGGACCCACAGCATGGGTGGGTGCCAGGAAGCCACCGTCGGTACATAAATATATCCCATTGCATTGCCCAACACAGCTGAGGTAGTAATGTCATGTTTAATGCAGGTGGGCTTCGGCCCACACTGCATACCCCAGTCAGACTGGGGTTCTTTAGAAGTGGAAACAGATGCATTTACAACTCCCTGTGGACCCACAGCATGGGTGGCTCCCTGGAACCCACCGGCGGTACATAAAAAATTCCCATTGCATTGCCCATCACAGCTGAGGTAGTATTGTCATGTTTAATGCAGGTGGGCTTCGGCCCACACTGCATGCCCCAGTCAGACTGGGGTTCTTTACAAGTGGAAACAGATGCATTTACAACTCCCTGTGGACCCACAGCATGGGTGGCTCCCTGGAACCCACCGGCGGTACATAAATATATCCCATTGCAGTGCCCATCACAGCTGATGTTATGTCAGCTGTAATGCAGGTAGGCCAAAAATTTATTGGATTACACTGTAGGCGAGGGCCCACAAAAATTGGTGTACCAACAGTACTAATGTACCTGAGAAAAATTGCCCATGCCCAACCGAGAGGGCAGGTGAAACCCATTAATGGCTTTGGTTAATGTGGCTTAATTGGTAACTAGGCCTGTAGGCAGCCCAGTTAAAATAAAAATTGGTTGAGGTGAAAGTTTCAACGCTTTAATGAGCATTGAAACGTATAAAAATTGTTTAGAAAAATTATATGACTGAGCCTTGTGGGCCTAAGAAAAATTGCACGTTCGGCGTGATTACGTGAGGTTTCAGGAGGAGGAGGATGAATATTATACACAGATTGATGAAGCAAAAAGGTCCCTGTTTTGGATGGTGATAGAGAACGATGCTTCCATCCGCGGGTGCAGCCTACGTATTGCTTAGGTATCGCTGCTGTCCGCTGGTGGAGAAGAGAAGTCTGGGGAAATCCAGGCTTTGTTCATCTTGATGAGTGTAAGCCTGTCGGCACTGTCGGTTGACAGGTGGGTACGCTTATCCGTGATGATTCCCCCAGCCACACTAAACACACTCTCTGACAAGACGCTAGCCGCAAGACAAGCAAGCACCTCCAGGGCATACAGCGCGAGTTCAGGCCACGTGTCCAGCTTCAACACCCAGTAGTTGTAGGGGGCAGAGGCGTCACCGAGGACGGTGCTGCAATCGGCTACGTACTCCCTCACCATCCTTTTACAGTGCTCCCGCCAACTCAGCCTTGACTGGGGACCGGTGACACAGTCTTGCTGGGGAGCCATAAAGCTGTCAAAGGCCTTAGAGAGTGTTCCCCTGCCTGCGCTGTACATGCTGCCTGATCTCTGTGCCTCCCCTGCTACCTGGGCCGCGGAAATGCGCCTTCGGCCACTAGCGCTGTCGGATGGGAAGTTTACCATCAGTTTGTCCACCAGCGCCCTGTGGTATAGCATCATTCTCGAACCCCTTTCCTCTTCGGGAATGAGAGTACAAAGGCTCTCCTTATACCGTGGATTGAGCAGTGTGTACACCCAGTAATCCGTAGTGGCCAGAATGCGTGTAACGCGAGGGTCACGAGAAAGGCATCCTAACATGAAGTCAGCCATGTGTGCCAGGGTACCTGTATGCAACACATGGCTGTCCTCACTCGGAAGATCACTTTCAGGATCCTCCTCCTCCTCCTCTGGCCATACACGCTGAAAGGATGACACGCAAGCTGCATCTGTACCCTCAGCAGTGGGCCAAGCTGTCTCTTCCCCCTCCTCCTCATGCTCCTCCCCCTCCTCCTCCTCCTCTGGCCATACACGCTGAAAGGATGACAGGCAAGCAGCATCTGTCCCCTCAGCAGTGGGCCAAGCTGTCTCTTCCCCCTCCTCCTCATGCTCCTCCCCCTCCTCCTCAACGCGCTGAGATATAGACATGTGGTTGCTCTGACTATCCAGCGACATACTGTCTTCCCCCGCCTCCGTTTCTCATTCCAAAGCGTCTGCCTTTATGCTTTGCAGGGAACTTCTCAAGAGGCATAGCAGAGGAATGGTGACGCTAATGATTGCAGCATCCCCGCTCACCATCTGGGTAGACTCCTCAAATTTTCCAAGGACCTGGCAGATGGCTGCCAACCAGGCCCACTCTTCTGTAAATAATTGAGGAGGCTGACTCCCACTGCGCCGCGCAAGTTGGAGTTGGTATTCCACTATAGCTCTACGCTGCTCATAGAGTCTGGCCAACATGTGGAGCGTAGAGTTCCACTGTGTGGGCACGTCGCACAGCAGTCGGTGCACTGGCAGATTAAACCGATGTTGCAGGGTCCGCCGGGTGGCAGCGTGCGTGTGGGATTTGCGGAAATGTGCGCAGAGCTGGCGCACCTTTCCGAGCAGGTATGACAAGTGGGGGTAGCTTTTCAGAAAGCGCTGAACCACCAAATTAAAGACATGGGCCAGGCATGGCACGTGCGTGAGGCTGCCGAGCTGCAGAGCCGCCACCAGGTTACGGCCGTTGTCACACACGACCATGCCCGGTTGGAGGCTCAGCGGCGCAAGCCAGCGGTCGGTCTGCTCTGTCAGACCCTGCAGCAGTTCGTGGGCCGTGTGGCTCTTCTCTCCTAAGCTGAGTAGTTTCAGCACGGCCTGCTGACGCTTGCCCACCGCTGTGCTGCCACGCCGCGTGACACCGACTGCTGGCGATGTGCTGCTGCTGCTGACACATCTTGATTGCGAGACAGAGGTTGCGTAGGAGGAGGAGGAGGGTGGTTTAGTGGAGGAAGCATACACCCCTGCAGATACCACCACCAAGCTGGGGCACGCAATTCGGGGGGTGGGTAGGACGTGAGCGGTCCCAGGCTCTGACTCTGTCCCAGCCTCCACTAAATTCACCCAATGTGCCGTCAGGGAGATATAGTGGCCCTGCCCGCCTGTGCTTGTCCACGTGTCTGTTGTTAAGTGGACCTTGGCAGTAACCGCGTTGGTGAGGGCGCGTACAATGTTGCGGGAGACGTGGTCGTGCAGGCCTGGGACGGCACATCGGGAAAAGTAGTGGCGACTAGGAACCGAATAGCGCGGGGCCGCCGCCGCCATCATGCTTTTGAAAGCCTCCGTTTCCACAAGCCTATACGGCAGCATCTCTAGGCTGATCAATTTTGCAATGTGCACGTTTAACGCTTGAGCGTGCGGATGCGTGGCGTCGTACTTGCGCTTGCGCTCAAACTGTGGCGCTTGCGACGTCTGGACGCTACGCTGAGAGACATTGCTGGATGGGGCTGAGGACAGCGGAGGTGAGGGTGTGGGTGCAGGCCAGGAGACGGTACTGCCTGTGTCCTCAGAGGGGGGTTGGATCTCAGTGGCAGGTTGGGGCACAGGGGGAGAGGCAGTGGTGCAAACCGGAGGCGGTGAACAGGCATCGTCCCACCTTGAGGGGTGCTTGGCCATCATATGCCTGCGCATGCTGGTGGTGGTGCCTCCCCAGCTGATCTTGGCGCGACAAAGGTTGCACACCACTGTTCGTCGGTCGTCAGGCATCTCTGTGAAAAACTGCCATACCGTAGAGCACCTTGACCTCTGCAGGGTGGCATGGCGCGAGGGGGCGCTTTGGGAACCAGTTGGTGGATTATTCGGTCTGGCCCTGCCTCTACCCCTGGCCACCGCACTGGCTCGGCCTGTGCCCACACCCTGACTTGGGCCTCTGCGTCCTCGCCCGCGTCCACGTCCTATAGGCCTACCCCTACCCCTCAGCATGGTGTATTAGCAGTAGTGCAGAAACAGAACGCTGTAATTAAATGTGCCGCTTATTGGCCTGCGGTTGGAGGCTGACTTAGTTTACGGAACCCCAGGAAATAATTTGGCGCACGCCTGCTGTAACACTTAGCTGGCTGCATATTTATTTGGAGAAATACTACCCCCAGCAGACACAGACCCAGAACACTGAGCAGAGTGACAGGCAGGCCAAATAGATTTTTTCCAAATATTTTTTTCTAAAGGACCACTGCGTATATTCAATCTATAATATATGTCTTCTGGCCCTGCCTACACAATTCTGTCCCTGATATGTGCGTCACGGAACTGCAGTGGTGCACTGTTATTAACTGCAACAGACCGGTGATTTCAGAGCCAGGAAATAATTTGGCGCAAGCCTGCTGTAACACTTAGCTGGCTGCGTATTTATTTGGAGAACTACTACCCCCAGCAGACACAGACCCAGAACACTGAGCAGAGTGACAAGCAGGCCAAATAGATTTTTTTCAAATATTTTTTTCAAAAGGACCACTGCGTATATTCAATCTATTATATATGTCTTCTGGCCCTGCCTACACAATTCTATCCCTGGAGTATTACTGCAGGGCGCAATGCTCTGCACGGCCGATATACCAAAAAAAAAAAAAGTGCAACACTGCTAAAAGCAGCCTCCACACTACTGCACACGGTCAGATGTGGCCCTAAGAAGGACCGTTGGGGTTCTTGAAGCCTACAATCACTCCTAACACTCTCCCTGCCTAACCACCACTTCTGTCCCTGTAGTATTACTGCAGGGCGCAATGCTCTGCACGGCCGATATACCAAAAAAAAAAAATGTGCAACACTGCTAAAAGCAGCCTCCACACTACTGCACACGGTTAGATGTGGCCCTAAGAAGGACCGTTGGGGTTCTTGAAGCCTACACTAACTCCTAACACTCTCCCTACAGCAGCTCCAACACGATACCACTGTCCCTCAGCTATCTCACAACGCATCTGAGGCGAGCCGCGGGAGGGGCTGATTTATATACTCGGGTGACACCTGGTCTCGCCAGCCACTCACTGCAGGGGGGTGGTATAGGGCTTGAACGTCGCAGGGGGAAGTTGTAATGCCTTCCCTGTCTTTCTATTGGCCAGAAAAGCGCGCTAATGTCTCAGAGAGGAAAGTGAAAGTAACCCGAACATCGCGTGGTACTCGTTACGAGTAACGAGCATCTCGAACACGCTAATACTCGAACGAGTATCAAGCTCGGACGAGTACGTTCGCTCATCTCTACTTATAACCGTTAATTTAGAGTGACCATAGGCTGGGAAGGCATCGCCTTTTTACATTTCCTAGGAAGTTGCCCTTATTTCGGGACTTCCGGGTAAGCCCAATTATTTCAGGGAGTCATACAGTGGTGTATTATATATGCTAAGTTGGCACAAGATTACACCTCTTTATAAAAATTATTAATCCTCTATCAGGCAGCAGACAGTGTGAGTGTTAGCCGGCTGCCCGATACCATCTGTCGGGCGGCTACACCGATGCCGATCTAGTTAGCTATATATCATGGCGGCTAGTGCTGTGAGAGGCAGCAGGGATTTTTTATGCAAACTCTACATAGGCAGCCCTGGGGCCTTTCAGAAGGCCCTCGGCTGCCTAGCAACCGCACAGCGTCCCGCGATCTTATCGCGGGACACTGTATGAGATCCCTGAATTTCAGGTGCCGGTTGTTTCTTACAGCCTGTAGACAGCGGTATTTAAAGTTTTAACAGTACTGATGAGCGGTGCGGCGCGTCGGAACTGCTGGCACCGGATGCCGGCTGTAAAAACAGCCTGCACCCAACGTTGTATGAAGCGGGATCCACCCGCGATCCCCTCCATACAAACATTTTTTCGGACATACAAACAAATGTACTTGCGAACAAGCTCCTGGAACGGAGCCTGTTCGCAAGTAGGGGACCATCTGTACTGTAAAACTATTTGCTGTAGGTCTAACTTTGTGTTTTATGCAATTTTCTACCCTTGCAATTGCTTCTATATATGAAAAACAATGCACTGCCTATTTCTAAGGTTTAGAGAACCTATTAAGTCCCCTTCTTCAGGTGTAGGATCTTCCAGCCTAATTCAGCATGTTTACACCATACATAAGGCTAATTTTGATGTATTGCAATTTATAGGTGTAGGGTGGGTAGAGATTCGAAAGAGAAGCAAAATGGATTATCTGTACGAATGCTTTAGACATCTTAGGACTTACAGGGCTGCCACACTTCCAGCGGTCTTGCTGCAAGAGCTCTGTACATTGCACAGTGACTCAGGTTGGTACTATGGGCCATTCACTTAAAGGGGTTGTCCAGTTACATTTAAATTTAAAGACAAATGCAGATGTACTAAAATAACAAAAACCGCAGTACTTACCAATCCTCAACTCTGGTGTTCCAGTGTTGCAGAGCCAGAATTCTTCAACATCACCATTCGGAACTCCTGGCATCATAGCGCGCTGCATGTCAGCACTGACGGCAGGAGAACGGGCCATGATGCTGCGGGCCTCTGATTGGCAGGTGGCGGTCACCTGACTTCTGCTGTCATAAAAAAAATGTGAGAACCGCAGGGTGCAATCCTGAATCTCCAGGACCGAAGCCAGATAAGTACTGCTACATTTGTTATTTTAGTACATCTGCACCTGTCTTTGAACCAGACCACCCCATTTAAATAGGACTCAGCCTGCAGTACCAACCTGGGCCACTGTATGGAGCTGTCTGATTCCTACAGCAAAACAGCTAGAATTGAGATAACCCATTTAATTATTGTAATGATCTTAGTATGTTTTTAGAAATGTGGTTTTCTCACATGTTTACACTGTTTATACATTTTCATGGCAACCCTGTCATAGTCTGTGATGATGTGACTGCCGTGTGTAAGGCCATAAGAAGCATAGAATTCTGCACAGCATCTGTTGGCTGTCAAATGTACCTTCCTTCACCTGCTTTATTTATGTTAATTTGTTTGGAATAAAAAGTCGATTTTAATAATTCCGATGAGTTCCGCATTATTTAATTTTCTCTGCATTCATGGCAAAAGACTTTTTGATTCTGTATTGCTGAGCGCCAGTTTCTGCATGTGATGGTTATTTGGAAAGGCAGTACTGACTTCCTCCTATTATATGGAATAAGCTGTTTCTGCATCTGCGCTTTATATGTATATAGACATTCCAGCTAGGAATAGTTTATAGTGCCATCGCTGATAATATGAATTCTTTACTGTAAACTGATGAAATTCATATTTTGAATATCTTTTTGAAACATTCTGACTGTTATGGCTTTTAATTTATTTTAATAACCATTATGGTTTTCTGAACGATTCTGGATAGTGTCTGACTTATGGTGGATTTATGTTTTGAAGTTACTATTTATTTGTTATGATTACTGTGACAGTAATTAATATGGCAATGATATTATTGCAGTATTTACCATGTCTGGTCACTTAATAGTCAACTTTTTGAAAATATTATTAGTAAAGTAACTAATTTTACAGACATTATTTTTTTTTTTACCAAAAACAGATTTTGAAAAGCGAGATGTACTTTTCTAATCTTTATTTGGTAGTACTATACGTATTTTGCTGCTCCAGAAGCTTTTTAAGTAAGGTGAAAAAAGCTATAGTTTTGTCGCTTTTGTTTGGGTTCTGCAACACATGGACTAACTCAAGGACATCTGTATAGGCTATGAACTACTCTATGTAATGTCTTTGTTTGTGACTGTCATATTGAATTATGCTAATGAGCTATTTATTTTTCATAACCATTAATATAAATTAACTATATAATAGAGAGACGCACAAGAATTGAGGAAAAATATTCATTTAATGAATTTTAATAAGTGTACTATCCATAATCGACTCAACTTGCCCTTCCACCCACACTACAAAAATATTAAATATGCATAAAATTGTGAAATCCAGATACAATAAAACTACTCATTACTCCTCAGACCAAACACTAAGATAGTAATTACATACAATAAATAATTAGGGAAATTTGGGGAGGTAAGGTGCTGGGAGGTGGAGAAGTCAGAAGGCTGACTGGTCTCATTGGTGGTGTAAGACGATAAGGTAAAAATGATGAATAAAGTTAGGAGCCGGTAGTGGAAAGTGAGGCTTTGGCCAGAAAATGAATGAGTCGGTCTTGTACAGATGATCACTAGTCTGCTCATTGAAAAAGGATCAGCAGCCCTTAGACATGCGACTGGCTGAAAGTGATTTATTAAATCTCCAAGTTCTTATTGTGGGGTCTGCAAATTCGAAGACTCTAGCCATGGCACAGACAGACAATATAAAATCATTTAGATTGTGGGACATTCAAATCAACACACTCTATCTTCTCTATATGAGACAGGGTCTTACTGTCTACCTCTGCCTGCCTGTTGTCCAGAGGGTTCTCTTGCCCCACGTAGGGAATGTCACCAGTTGGGGAGGGGGCAGGATGTGCCCTACGCTGCTGCAGGTGGTTTTGTAGCCACCATTGAAGTCTCCACCTGGTCTTTTTCTCCCGCTGGCTCTGGGGCCTCCACTGTAGATAAAGGGACTTGGTTTCCTCTTTCTCTCTCTCTCTCTCTGCTGCTAATGCTCTTTTGTTGCAAGAGCCCAAACCAGGCTTTCTTTTTCGTGATAATGGCCTTAAGATTTGTAGAAAATAAGTACAATGACTATAAAGTTCAGAAAATCAGTTGAGTGGAAAGTAGATACAAAGCATTCATATATTTATGGATGGAGGCCCCTGTTTGTCCTAAGGAACAGAAGCTTTCCACTGTATGGGCTAGTGACCGGAGGAAGAGAACAGAATTTTCTTCCCTACATATGGAGGCACTTGAACTGGTTCCACACAGTCTTCTACCTTGTGGCACCACAAAGAAACACTTTGGGAAAACAAGCTGATTTGATATCATTGTATGCTGATTGCTAACTCCCTGCTTGGTCTGTGGTATCACACCCCACTCCAGGTACATAACCTGCAGACCTCCTTTCACATACTGGTCTTTTTCAGTCATTGTACCTGGCATAGTTCATATCCCACAAAGAAGGGTGGGCCTCTGCCTGAAAGAGTAATATAAACATTTTAAAGAAACATTTTTCATGTTTTTCTTTTTACATGACTTTTTAAACATAATTTTCTACACGAATCAATACATTTTCGGGGGGCCTGGCCTGGACGCTGAGCAATATGGACGTGTGAGGGAAGCGCTCCGTCTAAGCGGCACCGCTCAAGCCTCTCTACAGCAGCTACCAGATATAAATATGGGGAAAACGACAAGGGACAGGAGCATGGAGCATCAGGGGACCCCCCGATCGGCGAAAGTACAACCCGATATGTAGTGCTTCTTCAGGGAGAAGAGCGCTCACTCACCACGGCATCCCTCCAAGATGGTGCCGGCGCGGGAACTCATCTCATCTCACAGTAAGGGGGAGGAAGACGGAGCTTCTTCAGACGGGGAAGACTGTGAATCTATTTCAAAAGGCTTCATGAGAAACCTAATCTCTCAAGCCCTGCGCCCCATCAGCACAGACCTTACAGAGATTAAAGAGGAGTTTAAGCAGATGGGTCACAGGCTAGAAGAACTAGAATCCTCCTCCTCTGCTGTTATCTCACATGCCCAACAATTAGAGCAAGCACTGAAAGATCAGCAGGAGCACTTAAACAGGGCTTTATTGATGCAGGAGGACCTCGAAAACAGGAATAGACGTAATAATTAGCGCATCAAAGGTCTTCCTGAATCCTTCACAGGCGACTCTTTACCCAAAGTTGCCAAAGAAAATTTTTGAGTCTCTCCTGGGTGCTGAGAGGGCAGCCTCCATATCAATTGAGAGAATTCACAGGGCCCTGAGACCCCCGCCAGGCGATTCGGAGCCCCCGAGGGACATAATATGCAAGCTCCTCGCCTTCCCCGATACCCTTGCTCTACTAAAAGCCGCCCGTGCTCGCAGATCCCTGCCCTATGCAGATACATCACTCTTAATATTCCAGGACTTAGCGCCTTCCACACTGGCTAAACGCCGTCTCTTGCGCCCCCTCTTGGAGATCCTCAAAGAGAGGGAAATAAAATATGCCTGGCTTTTCCCGTTCGGACTAGGCTTTTCTTTCAAGAACAAGAGAATCAATGTCCGCTCGCAAGAAGACCTGGATAAAGTCTGGCAGTTATTAGAGGTTGAACCTGTCAATCTTCCCTGTTGGCAACCACTTCCGGATCTCCCCCATTTCCAACTGCTGGAGACACCCGAGAGATGGCAATCCACCAGAGGCACTAAGTCCCCCAGAGGGAAAAAGAAAAAGCCTAAAGAGGACTTTCCTGGATAAATTATAGCGAAGGAGCCTTGGCTGAATCTATACATTTTGATTCATGTCAGCATGGGCTGTCACTTACAAAGTACAAAAATAATTTTGGGGTGTTTTTTTGTTTGTGCTTTACATTAACCTCAGATATCATCACTTCAACATCAAAATCTATTTTCAGATTTTCCGTGGCTGCATGCATCCTTACTCTTTCAGTGCAATCAGAAAATGTCTGCTCATCCTGTTCTACTCCTTATAGGTGGCTTTCCAGTTCCTGGGTGCGGGTTCATAGGCAGACATCTACCATGGATCCTAAAGACAATCTACCTGTTCATAGCACTAATGCAAGTTGTCTGTGCTTCTTTGAGTCCCAACAGACCAAATCGACATCAAACCCACATGCAGCTAGCTAGCAGAATGGGCATGTCATTAAATGTTCTGAAGCATGTGAAAAGACTCACAAAAACCCCATTCACTTGCACTGTAGGCAGATTTAGGTATGCTGTCCACACCAAAATCCACATCACAGCTGCAACCTCTTCAGAGTTTTTGTTTCATTTCATTACCTTCATCCAGATTGTGGTCAAAAAGACTGATGTCTTATATTGAAAGAATTCTAGTGTTATTGAATAGGGAGGCATGAATGCGTTACACAATGGTATAGCAAGTAAGGTAAACTTAAGGCCCATGTACACGCAAAGATAATCATTCGAAAGTTTTGAGCGATTGTTTTGCATAAACTGCTAATGGACACTAATGTTCATTAGCGGCTTATCACCTTCATTTGCATGTAAATGAGCCATTGGGACCTGTATGCAGAGAACAGCAGGTCATCTGTTCTCTGCATTCAGCTCCTTTGTTCTGCCACAGGCTTTCTGCTAAATACAATGTAATTTGCTCCCATGGACAGCACCATGGACAGCAAACACAGCATGCAGTCTGTGTTATCTTCTCTCCGGCTGAACAATGGATTATATGCTCACCTAAAACTCATCATTCAGCCGAAGGATGAAAGATGGGAGCATTTACACATAACGATTATCTTTCAAACTACGGCTTTTGAGCGATAATCGTTGTGTGTAAATGGGGCTTTACTCAAAGTGGCCTCCTCCTACTACCATAGGGACAGATCATTCAAGAAGTTATCCACTGTCCTCTGCGGGAGATTCAGGTACCAATCTACATTGAGAATCCCACGAATAAACAGAGGTTTAACGATGGTTCCAATGCATGCATTGTAGCAGTTTATTCAGTCCAGCAGGACATAGAGACACACACAAAGTGGATTTCTGCTTCTTAAACGTTACTCTTCGACTTAGAAATTGGGTTTAACTGTCTCTTACAGAGACCACAACACTAAATTGAAAAACATTTTCCGGGCCCCCCAGAGGCTGGTGTGCCATACTGTCGTGTAGTACATCCATATTGGGTATACAAAGTAGAAAATTCAAATTTTAAAAACCGATAACATTTAAATGCTCGTTTATATTTTGACTAAATGATACTTTTTCTGTTGAAGTATTTACCGCTATCTATTAAAGTAATCAAACCATACATCTAGTGTATTATATCCTGTTGGTAAAGCGGCTACAAATACAGCAGATTGCAATTATCCGAGCCGTAGGAATGCTTGTTATAAATTTCAGTTTGACATTCAATTCTGTCTGGTTGGAAGTTGTGGAGTTTTTATTTCAGTTGCCCGCACTCAGCAAATTGCTCCCACCTTTCTCATCCTGGAATGAAATGAAGACCTTATTTCAGCAACAATTTCAATGTGGAGAACAAGACAAAATTGAAATAGCCGTGTGCCGGACATTTGTTGGTATTGTACGTCAGGTGAGGACTGAGAATGTATGACAGTGACATTCTTTATGTCTGCTGGTTAAGAATGATTGCCGTCAGCTTAAACAGGATGCTCTTACATTTCAGGAATAATGATTTGTATCCCGACTTCTGAACCAATGTTTTCCTGTCAAGCAAGCAGATGAAAATAGACAAAAAAAAGCAACCAGTGAAGTGACAATAGGTGCATTTTTAATAGTCTTGTTATTTAGTACTTAATTTACATTGTTTGCAGCAGGATTTAAAAAGTCAATAGCAGTAGTCACCTTATATTGGTTTGGAATATAATTGTCCATAACTTAGTAGTGATATCCTTACTAGCAGGGATTCCCAAACTTTTCTTGCCTGTAAGTCACTTCCACATATGTTAATTGAGCCAATATGAGTATTAAGAGATGTGGCTCTTACTCTAGTATTCACTGCCAATGAGATGTGTGTTTGTCCCTAGTACCAAGACTTAGTAATTGTATCTCATCCCTGGTGTTACTACAGCATGCCATTAGGAATTTCAGACTTCTCGTTTATGGTTGGTTCGTGAAGTTGCCGTTTTGTAAAATTAAGCAACAAATCACCAATCGATGTATGTCTTGATCTCTGCTTAGTCTTGGCTTCTATTGATGGGATGAATACCTGTTGTTTGACACAAGGACGTTTCTTACTATAGCACCTGACAACATACAAATTAATCCAGCATGGAAGATCAACTTTGGCCGCCTGCAGACGGGCGGCAAGGACTCTCGCTGCGGGACACGACCAGAGCGCCTGCAGGGACCAGCGCGTACTTGCCCGCAGCTCCGGAGCCAGCGGCGGGTGAGTGACATTTCTGTGCAGGGCTCTGCGCGGCCAAGCCGCCGCCGTCTGCATAGTATTGCGTTTGTTAACGCAATCCTATGCAGGCTTCCAGCGGCGGAAATCCCGCCGCGGAATTTCTGCTCGTGTGCAGGTGGCCTTTTTCAGATATCTGACTTTAGTTGGCATGCATCACCAAAAGGCACCCACAGCATAAAATGCTTTAAAATAGCCTTTCTGGCTGTTTATTACAGTATATTGTAGTGGAAACCCAATATTTCTATATTTTGGACTTTGAGCCTTTGGTAGTGGACATTTGTGAATTTAACACTCTGTATAACCAAATGTCATGTCTGCCTTCTGTTCTTACATTTACGCAATATGCAATACATCCTCTTATGAAACTTCTGTTCTCAAAACGCTGACAAGATAATATATAGTATAAACACATTACATTTTCCATCTGTTTTGCAACTTTGGAAGACAGTATAACTCAGACATGGACAACCGCAGTCTGAAACAGCTACCACAATAATTACCCAAGCAATTTTACTGGAAACGTATGCAAATAACATGGGAGGTCTATGCTATTACTAACTCATGATGTAACAGCCAATTATATCGAAGGAACCACACGTGGGCCTAAGACAACCCAGTCATTTCATCCACCACCTGATGGCCAATCACAGATGACCGGAGGATGGAAGAATTGCAAGATGCTTATCCAATAATTAAACAATACGTTGTATCTATGTAATCTTTTGAGCTGCCCAGATGTTAAACTTTTAAAAGAGGCTACACGCCCAACATTAAAGTTAGAATTGAGGAAGCTATACATGCTGAACCTGGTGTCAGTGTGAAAACTTCTTATGCGCATATTATCAATTCAGAATTAATATGGAAGGGTTTAAACATTCCAAATTTAGTAAGCCGTGGTTCCACAAAGGAAAGCCACGACAATATGTAGTGATTTATGCAATATATATTCCATGATTTTACTTTAAAGGGATGTTTGGGATTAGAAAAAAAGGTTTGTCAGAGAGCATAGGACCATTGAAGTCAATAGGTTATCTCTGACAAGTGTTACTATAAAGTAAATCCTGGAAACTGCAGTTGCAGCCGATCAGATAAGATAACTGCCCCCATAATCATTTAAAGAATATATACTATTTAGATGCAAAATAAAAAGAATATATTTCAGTATGAATCTTTAATCCAAGTGGTTTACCCCAATCCTAGTGCATTTTAGGTAATGAGTGGTTATATTAACAAAACTAAACATGTACATAATGTACGCCGGCCCTTAAAACCTAGAAACCGCAGACTCCTGCAATGCAATTTAGTTTTGGACTAGTAGATATCCAAGCCTATTAGCATATATGTTTATTTTTCTTTAGAAGGAAATACAAACTGCATAGACATCAGTACAGATGTTACAGAAAACAGAATTATTACCAAAAAGGATTTACAGTATATACTCGAGTAGTAGCCGACCCGAGTATAAGCAGAGACAATAAGTTTTACCACAAAAAACTTGGAAAACTTATTGACTCGAGTATAAGCCGAGCTATACTCGAGTATACACTGGGTTAAAAAAAAAACCTCCATACTCACCTCCCAGCCAGCATCTGTGTCTGTGCAACAAGCTGCTTGAATTCTCCCTGCTATAGAAAAGCTGTGGCAGCATATAATTATGCAAAAAAAAGGCTTCTTGATTAAAGGAGCATATTTTATTGTTTCACAGTTTTAAAAGAGGCGACGTTTCGACCTACAAACAAGGTCTTTTTCAAGCCAACAAACTAGTGAAAACACAGTTCAGACTCCATGTTCCGTCTGTGTTTTCACTAGTTTGTTGGCTTGAAAAAGACCTTGTTTGTAGGTCGAAACGTCGCCTCTTTTAAAACTGTGAAATAATAAAATATGCTCCTTTAATCAAGAAGCCTTTTTTTGCATCATTATATGCTGCCACAGCTTTGCTATAGTATTGGGATCGTGGAAGGGGCTTAGGTCCATAGCCCCGTTGCTGGCTTTGCATGAACATTTTTTCGCTACAGAGAAGGAAACTCTTTTTGAATTTCTCTCTGTCCCTTCCCCCCCCCCCCCCAAGTTTTCTTTTCTGGCGGGGTCGAGTGAGTGCCGTGGTTCTTTTTTGCTAATTACTGTGAATTCTCCCTGCTGTCATCCCCCGCCGTCCTCTCTGCTTGGCTCCGTCAGTGCTGTGTAAGTAAGTACTGTGATTGGATTGAGCGCCAGCCAATCACAGCTGGTGCTCGATCCAATCGCAGCGCTTACTTACACAGCACTGACAGGAAGGGATTTGAAAGCTGAGCAGGGAGATGACAGTGGGGAGAATTCTCAAGCAGCTTGATTGGCTGTGAATGATCGAGCACCGACTGTGATTGCCTGACGCTCGATCCAATCACAGCTCATACTTACACAGCGCTAATAGCGGGGGATGACAGAGCCAAGCAAAGAGGACGGCAGGGGATGACAGCGGAGAGAATTCAAGCAGCCTGCCGCACCGCCGCCGGAGACACAGACGTCAGCTGGGAGGTGAGTATGGAGGGTTTTTTTTAAGCCTTCCCTGACTCGAGTATAAGCCGAGGGGGGCTTTTTCAGCACAAAAAAATGTGCTGAAAAACTAGGCTCATACTCTACTTTTCTTCATACAGTGCAAGAACCTCAAGCTTTTCTATTTCTGTGTCTTTTTCTCTTCTGTGTCAATTTAATATGTTCATTCTTTCCTATAACTTCATCAGCCTTTAGTACTTTGTTTTGCTGCAGCGTTTAATTCAGGACTGTACGACATACATTTCTGTACGGTGTTGCCTTTTATGCGTTTTTATGATTCATTTTATATTTCTCTATTGCTCAGATTTCAAGTTCACATTTCTGTTGCATTTATTTTTAGTGCTAAGGGTAAATGCACATTTTATAGCTTTCAAAAATGTTCCTCAGTACTCCTTGACAAATCTAAATCACTATAAATGGCTGATTATGTGAGGCCCATACGAAAAAGTGTATTAATAAAACTTGAGAATATTGCTTCAAGATCAAATGCTTCCAGAGACATTTTGCTAAGTGCCTTGTTTTACATGTAGATGGTTGCAGTGCAGACTAGAAAACAATGAATGACACTATATTGTACGTTGGCATGGGTGTGTGGAAGAAAGTAGTGATGATATAACATTTTCCACCTAAAATAATGAAATCATCTGTTAACCCCTTGACAACCACCCAAACGTCTTTTGACGGCAGCCATTAGTGGGATTTAAAGTGCAGCATCGTTTTTTTTTTTTTGACTGGGCTGCATTAGAAGCTTGTGCGGCTCTCCCATGCCGGGGAAAAGCGGGTGCTCAGCTGTCGGATGACAGCCAGGCACTTGCTCTAACATCGGGGATCGGCGAAACTTTGGATCCCCGGTGTTTAACCCTTTCGGGGCAAAGGTGTGTAGTCATTGAATCCAATAGATTTCTTTACGATATAACCTCGTATCTACTATTTATGAATTCAGGAATAAAGTCCATTGGGGTAACAATCAGATTATAGTCCCCTTTGTAACTTTAAGTGCAGGGATAGGAATGGCTCTTTCCTCATAATTCAATAAAGCTTTTATGCCCACCTGTTAGAGTGGTAGTCCTGGGCCCACACTAGATCTTTTTTCTATTAGTGCTGACAGAGTCCAATGCCATGTTAAGTATATTTTCTCGTGTACAATTACCTAGGGAGATGCTTACCAATTAGGGGATCCAGTTTATGTCCAACTTGATGAAGTTCCTATGTAACAAAATGCAGGTAGCCAGTCCCTAACATCCATAGACTAATAGGCTGTGTGAACAATTCAATGGGACATTGAAGCAAATGCTCAAGATGTTGATTGAGCAATATGACTGGGAGAGGTATCATCCACACCGGTTTCCTTACTGAGAGGTACTCCAGTCCTCAGTGGGGTTCTCTCCTTTTGAGCTCCTGTATAGAAGAGAAATCATAGATCTGATAAAGTATCTTGTGAAGGAGGAGAAATGATTACTCCAGAGGTATTAGTCATTGATTATGTCTTGAGGTTCCGAGACAAAGTGCAATCCCTGAAAGGGCTAGTACATGATAACGTAGTGTAAGTCCAAGCTAGTCAGAAGCAGTGGCATGCAGGAGAAAGGGTTTATGAAGTGAGCCAGAAAGTGTGGATACTAATCCCCTAATAAACTAGAGGTTGCTTGAGAAGGCCCATACATTGCTCACCAACTCCTAAACAATATTAATAATGTTGTCACCATAGAACCGTGCAAAGATAAAGCAGGAATTTTTAACGTGATAAAAGCCAATTATGACAGAACCAATTACGGTACAATTACGACAGTACCTAATTTTTCTTTTCTGTTTTTCCACTTTTGCACAATGAAAACACTTTTTGGGGGATGATATTATTTGTTAGTGTGTGCTGCTGGGATGTGTTGTTCTATATGGGGTTTCAGCAGTGCAGCCCCACAGGTGGGGGTTGATTGAGCTGGCTGGGTATGGATTTCTCCAGCCAGCCAATCCCCCTGGTCTGCTGCTCATATATAGCAGCTCCTCTGTTTGGGCTTTCCTCTGCTTGTTCAGTGGAACAGTGTCATGTTCCTGCGTGTTTGTGTAGGGTGCCAGACGTGTGGTGTGAACAGTCCTGTTCACGGTGCATGGTGTTCTGTGTTGTATGCAAATCCCTGGTGTGCTGGTGTGAGCTGCGTTCAGTCCTGCTGTATTTCGTTTGTCATCTAGGTCTAGGTAGTAAATTGTCTCGTTTGAGTAGGGACCCACGAGACAACGAGCACCCTTGAAGTGGACTTGCAGGCTTAAATATCATGGCTTTTTTGATCACTTTCATTTAATTTTTGTGGAAGCGAAATGAACAAAATAAGCATTATTCTTCCATTTTAGCTGTTCTTTTTATGTTTTTTACCGAAGAGGATAAATAATGTGTTCAATGTATTGACAGGTCATTACAGATACGAGGATACTAAATATGTGGGATTTTTACAATTTTAAATTTTTTTACACAAACGAAAGTGTGCAAAAAAGTTTTTTTTTTATTTTGCATATTTGTTTTTTTTTTTTTTTTTACAGTATTTTCTTTTTTTACATTTTTTTATGTCCCTGTAGGGGACTTGAACTATTAAAACTATGATCGCTATGATAATGCATTGCAATACTTCTGTGCTGCAATGCCTTTTCGCTTACAATAGCAATCATAGGCTATGGCAAGCTGAGACACCAGTGTCTGGTTGCCATGGAAACCTACCAGCCCTCATGGAATAATATTTATATTCAGCAATCTGCCTACATTTCCTTAAGGTGTGGATGACTATTCAATGGGAAATGGATGAGATGCTATGTCTGAGTGTCTGGGCCCAGTCGTTATCCCAAACAGGACTGGATGTCCTAGCTTTTCATAGACTATAAGAGGATAATGCCATCACAGTCTCTGACGCACACCCGATGCCCCACATAGATGAGCTACGAAATAGTTAGCCAACACCCAGTGCCTAATGATTAAGGATTTAAGTCAAGAATTTTGGCTTGGAATTTCCTATGTGCAAGGTCATGCAGATATTACCCTTTTTATATTGTATCAATCCAGGATGAGAAATGCACCTGCCACCTTCCAGCACTTGGCTAAGCTGCTCAATGGACTTGGAAGGGTTTACTTTAACTTAATTAGATAACATTGCTGTGTTCAGTTGCACTTGGAAGGAAGACATGATGCACCTATAACAGGTGGTCAGGCAAATCCAAACCGCAGACCTGGCAAACAAGTCTGAAAAATGTCAGGTGCGAACGATTGAGGTGCATGGAGTTGATGGGAAGCACTCTGAAGCCAGAGCCTGAGAAAGTAGATGCCATCTGAGTCTAGCCCACCGGGAAAAAAAGCTTACATTCTCTTGGGTACTGTTCATTTCTTTAGAAAGTTAGTACCTAAGTATAGTGCTCTCGCCAGGACTCTGACTAACCTTCCCAAGAAGGGGCTTCCTCACAAAGTTAGGGCTCATTCACATGGCCATATTGTCACTGCATATTACGCACTTGTATATCCTACATGAGCACGTAGTGAATGGAGGTAATGAAAATCAATGAACTTGCATTTTTCTATGCACACCTGCGTGTGGACACTGCGTATTGATGCTGCATGCTCTATTTCGTTGCGTATCATATGCAGCTCTTGTATGGGCTGCCTATGAAATGCTGTCCTCGCCCGCAAAGATTCGGGTGCCGGCGGGGGAGTACAGGGGGGAGATATCTCTCTCTCGCTCGCTCGCTCTCCCTCGCTCACCCCCGCCGGCACCCGAATCTTTGCGGGCGAGCAGGCAGGTACTTGGTAAGGACGATACTCACTCGAGTATCTGTTCTTACCGAGTACGCTCGTTCATCTCTAGCTGTAATGTGTAGACCTGCAGCGTTGTACGTATACGCCCGTGTGAACGAGACCTTAATTAGACTGCAGAATTTTACAGCTTTTTTAGCAGCTCTGAAAGCTGCCCTTGCCAGTTGCAAAGTTTTGCAAGCTCCACGTTTCAAAAGGTTTGTGGTGCAGACAGATGGCAGTGCCTATGGCCTGGATACAGTTCCCATACATAAATTCAAGTGGGGAAGGACACCTAGTTATGTATCTGAATAGTAACTTATGCCAAGGATGGTGACATACACCACCATCGGAAAAAAAAATGCCTAGCCATTGTGTAGGCTAGCCAAAGTAGCCACCATTTCTCTGTGGGCATAATTTTACCATAGTGACTAATCACAACCCTTTCAGCTGACTGCTCACCATCCTTGATGATAACAGTGCATTACTATAGTGGAGCCTAGTTTTAGATTCAATTAAATTTATTGATTTTACATATTAAACCAATATGATGCATTACAATAAACATTGGTCCATCTTAACCTTTGTCGTTGCTTCACGTCCTCTTGTACAATGAAAATAATTAGAATAATCAGGTCGTCTTCATCTGCATCAAATATCATATATCAATATTAATTAATACTTGACTCATAAATGTTATACCAACTATAACTAACTAACAGGGAGGGTATAGAGAACGGGTAAGGTTAGGGGAGAGGGGGTAGGGAGAGGTGGGTTTTAGGGGGTAGTGCACCTCCTCGCCTGTTTGTATTGGTGCTCTCACTCTTCAAGTTGACCTGATTCCAGCCAGGTTTTGAACATGTCTGAGGCTCTCATCGCTATCCACGGGCTCCATAGGTTATGCATCCCGGTTCGTTCCTTTTCGCTTTCAGCTCCTTCCTCCTCATACCTCATTAACATTAAGTTTCTCTGACCACATTATTCGTGTGGGTGGAAATGCTGATTTCCACAATTCAGGTATCGACATCCTCACTGCTAGAATAACCAGCCGCAACAGGTCAGCTTTCACTCTAGCCATAGAACCGGGCAGCATCAAGAGCAGGGCCATCTCCGCTGTTATGGACACCCCAGACCTGGACATGTCGCTGTATAGTAATTCCACGTTACTCCAAAGGGTCCTGACTGGGGGGAAATCCCACCAAATGTGAGTCATTGTCCCGGGCCCGTTCTGGCACCTCCAGCATATCGGCGGTATTCTATTATCAATTTGGTGCAGTCTTGACGGTGTCCGATACCAGCGGGATAGGATCTTAAAATTCTGCTCCTGTAGTCTACCATATCTGGTGCTTTTGTGGCACATGAGGAAGGCCCTCTGCCATTCTGATGCAGTGCAGTTAACCCCTAACTCATTCTCACACTGACCCGTGTAGTTTGGGAGGGAGTCCCCCGTCTCAACGTTCAGCAACAACTTGTATATTACCGAAATGCTGTGCTCCGTAGGCTCCGGCGACATGCACATCTCCTCAAATGGCGTCAGCTGTCTTTTAATGCACTCCCCGGGCGTCAGGGACCCCACAAAGCCCCTTACTTGGAGGTAGCTCAACCAAGCTCCTGAGGGGGGACTGGAGTTACCATAAAACTCTCTCAGGGGTTTCATCCCGTCCTGATTTACTACGTTAACGACTCTAGGAATTGGAGAGTCTGGGATGGACAGGATTGTATTCTTATCCCTCGCTGGTGGGAACTGTGGATTGGCCACCAGTGGGGTAAGTGGGCCTGGTATTGTTATCAATCTCGCTCTTGTGGCCCATATCCCCCATTTCTTGAGGATCTCTAAAAGGTGAGGTGAGAGGCTCTCCACCTCCTCAAGGTACTGTCTAGGTATCCAGGAAGCCCCCTGTGCTATCCTAGAATCGGCTGCATGCTCCATTTCCACCCATAATTTAGTTGCTTTCGCTTGTAACAGCGAGAGGATGAAGTTTGCCATACAGGCCTTGTAATAGAGTGAAAAATCCGGGAGCCCTAGCCCCCCTTCTTCTTTAGACCTTGTTAGTAGCCTGTGGCTAAGTCTAGATTTACGGTTCATCCATACGAATTTAATGATTAATGACCGGATACTCAAAAGGTATTGCCGGTTCAGGGCTATCGGGAGGGTCTGACACAGATACAGAAACCTTGGGAGGGAGTCCATCTTGACTGCATTTATCCGCCCTGTCCACGATATGTAAAGCGGGCTCCATTTGCTCAATTCCGCCCTCAGGCCCTCCAGGTATGGAAGGAAGTTTAGTTCATAAATCTGTGCAGGGTCAGCTGGGATCAGTACCCCCAGATATTTAATGGCCGAAGACTTCCACTTAAAGGGGAAAGAATCCGAGAGGGCCTCCACCTCCGTCTGGGCCAATGTTACATTTAGGATCTCCGATTTCTGTAAGTTGACTTTAAAATTACTTACTCTCCCATATCTCTCAAATTCCTTCATTACCACTGGCAGCCCTACTCTTGGGTTCGACAGGAACAGGAGGAGGTCGTCCGCAAAAAGCGCTAACTTATGTTCGGAGGGGCCCTCCGTCTGTCCTCTGACCGACCCGTTTTCTCTGATGGCGTTGGCCAGGGATTCCATGGACAGGATGTACAACAGGGGTGACAGGGGACACCCCTGTCGAGTTCCATTATTAATCGAGATGGAATCTGAAAGGGTCCCATTCACCCGAACTCTGGCTGATGGTCCCTTGTATAAAGCCATAATCCATTCCCTCATTCTCTGGCCAAGGCCTATCTGACGGAGGGTCCCCTCCAAGAACCTCCACCTGACCCTGTCGAACGCCTTTTCTGCGTCTATTGTCAGCAAGCACAGTGGTTTATTTGCTGCTCTCACCCTGGATATTAGTGAAATCGTTTTAATAGTATTGTCCCTGGCTTCCCTCCCAGGGACAAATCCCACCTGCTCTCTATGTATCAAGTCAGGGATGTGCTTGCTGAGTCTATTTGCTATGAGTTTGGCTAACATTTTGACATCTAAGTTTATCAGGGATATAGGTCTATAGTTTGCGCAGGAGGAGGTGTCCTTCCCCGGCTTCGGGATTACTACTATATGCGCCTGGAGGGCCTGAGGTGGAATGGGGCTCCCCTGAGAAACCCCGTTAAACATCTGCGTTAGCATGGGGGACAATTCTTTTCCAAAGATTCTGTAGAATCTGGCCGAAAACCCATCCGGGCCTGGCGCTTTGCCTATCTTTAGATTTTTGACCATCTCCTCTACCTCTTCACATGTGAAGTCCTCCTCCAAGGCTGCTGCATCCTCTATCTTTAGCGGGCCCGGGCCGTATTTTTCTAAGTATGTCCTTTCCTCCTCCCCTTCTCTATCTCCTGCCCGTGGGGGTTGTTCTATGTTATAGAGTCTTTCATAGTATAGGCGGAATTCTTCCAGGATGTCCCTTGTGGAGATCGCTGGTGTCTTCCCTGCTCTCTGTATTTTGGGTACGAAAGTCACCGGTGTTCTGGGGTGTAACGCTCGAGCTAACTTTCTTCCACATTTATCCCCTGCCTCATACGCTTCCCTACGGAACTTGTCTCTCAGAGCCAGCGTCCTCTGGTCTAATATTGACAGGATCTTCTGGCGCAGCGTCGATAATTCTGCCCGGACTACGTCATTTGGGGTTTTTTTGTTGGCTGTCTCTTTCTCCTGTAGGGCCGTTAGCAGGGCTCCCAACTCCCTTGTTCGCTCTTTTTTTAGTCTTGCCCCTTGGGAGATCGTGGTTCCTCTCAGAACACATTTCAATGCTTCCCATTTGACTGGGGCCCGCGTGCTATCGTTTTGGTGGTCTTGTACAAAATTGCCTATGGCTGTTTTAATCTCTTGGACACATTGGGGGTCTTTTAGTATATTGTCATTGAGTTTCCATGTTCTAACTCGTAGGTCTTTTTGAAATCCGTTGAAGTCGGCGTATACCGGAGCGTGATCGGACCAAATAAATGGTCCGAAATCGCATACGGGCCTGTAGTCTAGGAGGGCGTGTGAGACCCATACATAATCAAGCCTGCCGTAGCTATTATGGGGGATTGAGTGGAAAGTATAGTCCCTGACGCCCGGGTGTAGCAAGCGCCATATGTCCACTAGGTGCATGTTTCCCAGTTCTCTCATTAGGGTTCTTGTTGCAGCCCGTGAGACAGAGGACCTACCTGACGATATGTCTTGTTCTGGATCCACGGCCAGGTTAAAGTCGCCTCCCAAAGCAATAGTGGAGCCGTCCGCGAACTTCGCCAGCTCCCTCAGGGTGGCCACGCCAAAGGATACCTGTCCCTGGTTCGGGAAGTATAAATTTGCAAAAGTTATCACCTTTCCAAAAATTTCTGTTTTAACAAATAGGTATCTACCTTCTGGGTCCTGTAGAACGCCAAGGGTTTGCATCTGTAACATGTTATGAAATGCAATAGATACTCCTCCCGCCTTCCGGTTCGGGTTCGGGCTATGAAACCAGGTAGGAAATGCTTTTGTGGAGCAGGAAGGAATCTTGTCTGTTTTAAAGTGGGTCTCCTGGAGGAGAAGCACCTTCCTACCTTTTTTTTGCATGTGGTATAAAATCTGACCCCTCTTGGAAGGGATATTCAACCCCTTGGCGTTATACGAGGCAATCGTCAGGTCAGCCATGGACCACACTGGTTAGGTCGCTTGTCACATTCTTCAGGCGAGGTTTAGGGTGGACGGGGTTGGGGATAGTGGGGGAAGGATAGAGCATGGGGCTGGGGGGAAGGGGGGGGTAAAAAACATAGAACATCTACAGTCCTCTCACAAGGCCTCACTATTCAACACTAAACACTATTAGTCGCTATTAACTAGCTTCAAGCGCAGCTTAAGAGCTGCCTACTCTAGGTGGGGAAGAGGAGACCACCAATGGAGGCCTGCCCCCGCCCTCGCCCTCGCTTGGTGAAGAAAAGAGAAGAAAAGTAGAAATATGACAGATATAAAGAATAAATTGAGTAGCTGATGGCACTGATCTCGCCCGCCGCCGGGTCTATCGCCGTATCCCACAAAGGGAGAAATAAAAGAGAAGAACAGGTATGCAGGAAGGTGGATAACAACCGATCTTCGTTATCCGATGGTCTGGACACTAGAAGGGGCCTAATTAGGCTGGTCTGGTCAGTTCGTTACACCAGTCTTCCTGAATGTAAGTCCTCAGGACATCTGTGGCTCCTCTTTTAGCCTTTGTCTTGATTTCTTAGGAGTTTATTCCCCGGTTCTCTTCGCGGTTTCCCCGCTTTCTGCCACTCCATTCTGGGTGGGGGGACCGGCATCTCGCCAATTTTGGGCCAGTCTGGTATTGCAATCTGAGGTAACTCCAAGGTCCCAAGAAATTTGGGAAGGTCTCCCAGGTGTCTAAATACAGCCGATCTCCCTCCTTTTCTCGCGTGAAGCTGCAGGGGGAACCCCCATCTATATGGAATGTCCCTTTCTCTCAGCGCATTTAGGAGGGGCTTCAGGGCCCTGTGTAGCTGTAGTGTGCGCTTAGATAAGTCCAGGTACACACTAACCGAGTAACCCTTGAACTGCAGAGTGTCCAGCATGCGTGTTCGCTGTAGGATTTGCTCCTTTTCTCTATAAAAATGCACTCTGCATAGAACGTCCCTGGGTCTGGCGGGGTTCGCTGGTTTCGGGCCCAGGGCTCGGTGGACTCTGTCCAGTTCTAAAGCGGAATCGGCAGGTCTCTGCAGCAAGTGATTGAAAAACTCAGTGATCCAGTCCTCCAGTTGGTCATTGTTTATCTCTTCAGACAGGCCTCTAACCCTAAGGTTGTTTCGCCTATGGCGATTCTCCAAGTCGTCGATATGATTGGTCAATTCTTCTATCTGGTGCGCTTGTGCTTCCAGAATATGCGCGTGTTCTACTATAGTGGTTTGGAACTCTTCTTGTACCTCTTCAACTTCCGCCACTCTCTGCCCCACTTCTCTGATGTCTTTCTGTAGGACTGCTATGTCTTGCTTGTGGGCTGCATCCAGTTTCTGTAGAAGTTCATTCATCTCCCCCTTCGTGGGGATTGCCTTCAGGTGGGCTCTCCAGTCCCATTCCTCCTCATTTGTTTCTGTGGCCTGGGGTCCTTTGTGGCTAGCGTGCTGGGCTTCGGGGTTGCCTGGGGCTTGTGTGGTTGTAGCTCTTTTGTTGGGCTGTGCAGGGGGGTTTTCAGGTGTTTTGTTACTGTGTGCTTTCTTCCCCTCTGTATCCCCGGTTTTGATGTGGGGCACTGCTCCCTTCGCTCCTTGTGTGGGTCTTTGCGGGAGGGGGGCAGCGCCAGGGCCTGGTTCATGGCGGCTTCCTGGCTCCCCCTTATCTCTCCCTCTTTCTTCTGTACCCCTTTCTCTTTCTTTTGTTTGGGGTCCTTGGTCTTTTGGGCTTCCCTGCTGTGGTTCTCTAGGGGGTACTTGTGGGGTTGTAGGCTGCCCTGCAGGGCTCATTTTCTGGGGGGAGCTGGCTGTCAGCATGCCTGGGGGGTTTCTCCCTGCTTCGTTCTTCTCCTGTGTGCTGGGAGCGCCGGCTCCCCCTCCCCCCTCTGCAGCCGGACCCTCCGCTCCTCTGACTTCTGCCCGGGGCCATACCTCCTCCTCACTGCTGTCTCCTGCTGCCCCCTCCGATCGGGCTTCCACCTCCGCTGGCTGCGATGGTCCGGCCCGGGGCTCCTCTTCCTCCTGCGTCCATGGCTGCGCTTCTTCTTCACCAGCGGCTTCCCGCGCCGGCCGGCGCGGCGCCATCTTGTTTTTACCGCTCAGTAGCGGAGCTCCTGGGGAGCGGAGAAAACGCTCCATACTCGGAGCCGGGGGCTTCAGCGGCTGCCTGGGGGCTTCCGACGTCCTCTTCTTCCCCATGGGAGCTGTTTCTCTCGGCGGCGGCGGAACAGCTTGCAGAAGCGAAGACTCGGACAGGAGCTCCGGCAGGAACACCTCACTCCATCAAGCGGTAAGCCACGCCCCCCCGTGGAGCCTAGTTTTAAAGCAATACGACTAGGGATGAGCGAGTATACTCGCTAAGGCACTACTCGCTCGAGTAATGTGCCTTAGCCAAGTATCTCCCCGCTCGTCCCGAAAGATTCGGGTGCCGGCGCGGGGCGGGGAGAGCGGGGATGAACGGAGGGGAGATCTCTCTCTCCCTCTCTCCCGCCCGCTCTCCCCTGCCCCCCGCCGCAACTCACCTGTCAGCTGCGGCGGCCCCCGAATCTTTAGGGACGAGCAGGGAGATACTCGGCTAAGGCACATTACTCGAGCGAGTAGTGCCTTAGCGAGTATACTCGCTCATCCCTAAATACGACTTTACCATTTAGCATAAGAAGGGTAGCGAATGTTGATGGCTTATCACACCAGGGGAAAACTGTGGAGATGGGCTTGTTAGAAGATCTGTAAGTCCATCTCCCACGCCATTTTCAGTGGGGGAGTGTTATAAATTATGTTTTAATCTGGAGCAAATTAAATCCACATAAGATTTCCCTACACAGATGTGAAGGTTAATTATCAGAATGTCCTGTTCTCGGGGAATAGCTAAATTAATTTGCAAGTAGACACAAAAAAACAAGTATTTCTTTTTGAGGGTCCCAGTCAACATAATCATTCGGTAGTGAAGGTGTCCAACGCTAGACTGCAAGTCTGCAGGCACACATTGATAGGAAATGACTATAAGGTTCAAAAGAATATGAAATATGTCAAGCCAACCCCAATCATAATCCACATTTTCACTAACCTAGCTACATTCCTATGATCACAAAAATTAGCCGCAACATTTATATAAAAAACCAGAAATATCAGCCACAGGGAACTACAGAATTCAATACTGGCTCACATTATTATTATATGCTTTTCATGTTTAGTAATTCCAGAATGGTAAAAATGCCATTAGGAACTTGTCAGTCATATTAACTCACTAGGAGTTTTGTTATATGGAGGTATGATATAATTAATATTATGTCCTGCAATTTACCTTTATTGCTTGTTATTATCCGTCCTTCCCTGATATTACAAGGAAGGGGGTTTGACTGCAACTCAAATTCCATGTGAAAAGATACCCAGGGTCAGATATTAGGAGATGCAACACAGATTTGCAGTTCTGTCCAAGTTTAACCTCTTGAGTGGCGGGTTTCTTACCACCCTGTCGTACCCACCAGGGCAGGTTTTTTAAAATGGTCTAATCATTTAATTTCAACTAATTGTCCAGTCGCGTTCCAAGAGCCATAACTTTTTTATTTTTCCATTGACATAGCCATATGAGGGCTTGTTTTTTGTGGGACAAGTTGTACTTTTTGATGGCATCATTTTTGGGTATATATAATGTATTGCATAACTTTTGTAAAAAAAAATTGTAGGGAGATTGGGGGGAAAAAAAGAAATTCTGCCATTTGTTTTTTGAATTTCATTTTTACGGCGTTCAGCGTGCAGAATAAATAATGTGATAACATTTTTCTCTGAGTCAGCACGATTCCAGCGATACCGAGTTTATACAGTTTTTATGTTTTGCTATTTTTGTACATTTAAAGCATTTTTTTTTTTTATAGGTTTGCTTTTTTGTCGCCACATTCCAAGAGCCGTATTCATTTTTTTTTCCATTGCCAGAGCTCTAGAAGGCCTTGTTTGCTGCAGGATGAATTCTAGTCTTCATTTATCTAATTTTTTGGAACGTGTAAAATTTTGATCGCTTTTTATTCCATTTTTCCTAGTGGCAAGATTAACAAAATCTGTAATTCTGGCATGCTTTTTATTTTTATTTTTCACTGCATTCTCTGAGCAGTATAAATAATATATTAAAGGGGTTGTCTCGCGCCGAAACGGGTTTTTTTTTTCCATAGGCCCCCCGTTCGGCGCAGGACAACCCCAAAGGATGTGTTAAAAAAAAAAATTTATTACTTACCCGAATCCCCGCTCTGCGACGTTTTCCTTCTTCTTCCTTCACCAAGATGGCCGCCGGGATCTTCACCCACGATGCACCGCGGGTCTTCTCCCATGGTGCACCCTGGGCTCTGTGCGGTCCATTGCCGATTCCAGCCTCCTGATGGGCTGGAATCGGCACACGTGACGGGGCGGAGCTACGAGGACCAGCTCTCCGGCACGAGCGGCCCCATTGACCAGGAAGAAGACTGCACAGCGCAAGCGCGTCTAAAAAAGCAAGAAGACATCAGAATTAGACGGATCCATGGCGACGGGGACGCTAGCAACGGAGCAGGTAAGTGAATAACTTCTGTATGGCTCATATTTAATGCACGATGTATATTACAAAGTGCATTAATATGGCCATACAGAAGTGTATAACCCCACTTGCTGCCGCGATACAACCCCTTTAAAGTAATTCTACATGCCGGTACGTTTATGCCAATACCAAATTGTAATAGTTATTTTTGTTTTTCACGACTTTTTCACACTTTGGAAAAAAAAAAGTAATAAAAGTTTAAATCACCCTCCTTTTGCCTTATCTATAATAAAAAAAATCTAAATCATAAAAGAAAAATACATATTTGGTATCGCCGCGTCCATAAAAGTCCAATCTATCAAAGTAGTGCATTATTTACCCTGCATGGTGAACACAGTCTGAAAAAAAAAAAAAAAAAGCCACAAATGCACTTTTTCAGTCACCCTGCTTCCCAGAAAAAATGCAATAAGTGATCAAAAAGTTATATGTATTCCGGATTGGTATCAATGTAAACTACAGGACATCCCGCAAAAAATTAGCCCTTGCTTAAGTACGTCGACGAAAAAATTAAAAAGTTATTGCACGCAGAAGATGCAGCAGAAAATAATTTTTTAAAAATTAAATGTCTTTAAAAAAAAATAAAAGTACTACAGCAAAGAAAAAACTATACAAGTTTGGTATTGTAGTAATCGTACTGACCCATAGAATAAAGCTGTAAAAGTTTTTCAGTACATTATATGGTACTTTAAATATCATCATTGAAAAACACCACTTGTCCAGCAAAAAACAAGCCCCCATACAGCGACGTCGATGGATAAATAAAGGAGTTATGATTTTTTTAAACGGAGGGACGAAACAAATGGGGGGGGGAAAAAAAAAGGGGCTGTGTCATGAAGGGGTTAAATAATGTACTAACTTCCTCCTCTGGGTCATTATGATGCATGTGTAATTTTATTTTTTTTATTTTTTATTTTTTACAAAGTAAAGGGAGACAAGTGTTTTTATTTTTATTTTTTTAATATATTTTTTTAAACTTTTCTTTTTACTTTTGTCCCTTTAGGGGACTTCCACAGACACCCATTAGGACCCCCTGATCACATTCTGGGGGTCCGATGGTGACAGCCCTTTACATGCTGCAGTCACATAGACTGCAGCATGTAAAGGGTTAACACAGCAGAGATCGGAGGTTTTCTCTGATCTCTGCTGTAAGAGCAGGTACCTAGCTGTCCTCTGACAGCCAAGCACCAGCTCTCCCTGCCACAGAGATCATCGGCTTGCTTCTGACAAGCCGATGGTCTCTATGGCAACCTGTAAACAAAGCAGGAGATTGCCGGCATATCGGCAATATCTTCTGCTGGTTTTTCAAAGCCCTTGCTTTGTTCTCTGTGGGTCTGTGCAGGCAGAGCACACTGCCACAGCTTGTGGCATTGTGCTCTGCAGCTCCCATAGTGATATCACTATCGGCAATGGAGCTCGTCCCGGAAAATTTCCGGGCGTGCCACTCAAGGGGTTAAATGTTCTCAGCAGATCTTTTGCAAATCTAATTAAAACAGTTATGCAAATAAGAGGGAATGAAGTAAAATAATAACAGACCTCTAAATAATTTGGAGGTCTGCTATTCTTTTACTTCATTCCCTCTTATTTGCATAACTTTGCCTTATATGTAGGTCATTGTTATTCCATCACTATATTTTTTATTATTCTATAAAGTAGAAATTAAAGGACATAATAAAATCAATAGTGAGTCTATCAATTCCTACGCACAATGAAGCAGAGGAATTAAATGTCTCCATGTAGCCCTGGCTTTACAACTGTGGGCTTTAATTATCTATGAACCACACATGTATGTAAAAAAAAAACAACAACCAGGTGTAGAAAACAATAGCCCCCAATACATTGACAGTTTTGTATCAATATTTCAAGAAATCCTTTGAAAATATATTATATGCCAGTAGCTGTAATGCCCTAGGAATATTGTCTGTATGGGAGTTGACCTCTTGAGTAGCTACTGATTGAGAGCTCTAAATTACCTGACAATTGCCTATTTCACCCTAAAAAGACCTTCATGTATCGTAAGACAAGAGAACAGGGAATCGTTTACTTTGACCGAGAACTCTGATGTGACATGAAATTAATATTGGAATTATGACCGCCATATACTGGTCCATGTGCTTTGAGATAAAAATGGCTCTAGCATATCTGCAGCATAATAACTGCTATTTTTCAAATAATTAATAATGCAATTCATTTCTAGTTTGACTATTGTACTCAGCAACTCTAACTTGCTGTCAGAACCATGGGATCATTTTCAATTTAGTATATGTAAAGTGGTAAATAAGGCTGGATTCCCACACGGCGTATTCCCAGTGAAAATATCGTGGTTTGGCCGCAGCAAAAAAACGCGGGATTTCCGCTGGGAAAGCGCTGCTTCAAAACCCATGGCACACGCTTTTCCGTTGTGGCCAGCGTTCCCATAAAAGAGAGTGCGGCCGCGATGAAAAAAAAAAAGAATGGACATGCTGCCGCCGGGGAATTCGAGGATAGACGGGAGACCCCTATGGATCCATTGATTGCTTGGATGTCGTCCTCCAGACTGGTTATTCCTGCTGAGATTCTCACTGAGGGGGGTATTGATCCAATCAAGATCTTCTTGGATTGTGGAGCTGGTGTCAATTTTATCCATCAAGAGACGGTCAAGCGTTGTGGGTTAGAGGTAAAACATCTGGATTCCCCCATCCTCGTCTCTGCTATTGATGCCTCTCCATTGTCAGTTTTCTGGGACACATTATTACCCTGAGAGGTTTCAGGATGGACCCGGAGAAGGTCTGGGCAGTATGAGACTGGGTGTTAACCTGAGAATGTGAAGGCGCTCCAGAGGCTTTTGGGGCTCGCAAATTATCGAAAGTTTATCAAAGGATTTTCGCTTTTGCTTATACCATTGACAGATATGACTAGGAAGGGCGGTTTTCCTTCTAAATCGTCCTCAAGGGCGTTACAGTCCTTTCAGGCGTTGAAGGAATGTTTTGCGACTGTCCCGGTTTTGGTACAGCCAGACTTGTCCAGACCGTTTGTTTCCAAGGTGAATGCCTCGCAAGCTGGGGTAAGCGCGATGCTATCCAAAGGTACTAATACATTGCAAAATCTTCGCCCTTGTGCTTTTCTTTCATGCAAGTTTTCTTCGGCCAAACGCATTGGTGACAGAGAACTGTTGACGATTAAGTGGGCATTTGAGGAGTGGCGACACTTGTTGGAAGGGGCACAGCATAAGGTGACGGTTTTTACAGATCACAAAAACCTAATCTACCTAGAGTCAGCCAAGAGACTTAACCCATGACAGGCGCGGTGGTCATTGTTTTTTTCACGCTTTGACTTTCTTGTTACTTATCGTCCAGGCAGTAAAAACATTAAAGATGATGCTCTTTCTAGGAGTTTTGTTCCTGTAATTTAAGATGAACCTCCCACGCCCATCCTCTCAGAGGGGGTAGTGGTATCCGCAGTTTCCCTGGAGTTGGTGGAGCAGGTCTGTAATGGGCAGGGCTTGGCTCCGGCAGGTTTGCCGGTGGGGAAGCTGTTTGCTCCTGTCCATTTGAGGTTGCAAGTACTGTCTGAAGTACACAATTTCGTGTTGGCTGGGCATCCAGGAATTAATAATACCCGAAGTTACTCACAAGGAGGTTTTTGGTGGCCATCTTTGCAACATCATGTGTTCAGTTTTGTCTCATCCTGTGAGGTTTGTGCCAAGACTAAGTCACCTTGTAATTCTCCTGCTGGGAAGTTGATTCCTTTGCAAAACCCGGGAAATCTTGGACTCACTTGTCAATGGATTTCATTACGGACTTGCCTCTTTCTGGAGGTAATACAGTCATCTGGGTAGTGGTAGATCGGTTTAGCAAGCTTCTAGCTTAGTAGGTGTTACGCAATGTGCTCACATCTGTGGGTGATTAGCTGGCTATTTAGCTGGGATGGATAGAAAGCTAAGGTGCTGTAAATTGTCAGTTGCTCGCTGTCTGAGCTGGCAGTTAGTGGCTCCCGTGGACAGCGTGGTGTCCCACTGTTCCTTACTCCGGACAACTCCGTGTGCTGTGGCGTATTCTACCAAAGCTAAGTGCTGCATTTTACTTTGTTTTGTCCTTTATCAGTTTGGCCAAGTAGGGTTACTTAGGTCCCAGAAATAAGTGCAGGCCCACATCTATTGACGCGATCAGTTTGCCATGTTAGGCAGGGCCCTCTCCCTCGTTCGTTACGTATTTATGGAAAGACTTCCCATTTATTATTTGTTGGCTTGTTTTCGCCGCCGCTCTGTGAGCAATTATTGTGCATGTCTGCATACTGCAGAGAAGCAAGATTGAGGAGGTGGGACCACCTTGTAACATTCATTGAACAGGACGGGATACAGAAAAATTTCAATAGAAATAGAAGATGGAGCTATTCTAATTAATGAAAATAAAGAAATGTTTAGAATTAACTAGTGATTTGGAATTTTAGCTAGAAGCACAGAAAGGGAAATCTCATACAGACAACAAAAATCACAGAAAGCGTCCACGTACTCCCTGATATACTGATACAAAAGGGTAGGCATATACACCACGTAACACCCAACATGCAGACAGCCAGACTGCTAAACGGAGGAGCAAGTAACACATGTGAAGGACACTGAGGAGACAGCCACTGACAAACCCTCCTTACACTGAGGGGGGTGACTGCTTAGTGCTTATTCCTGCACAGAAAAGTAGATACAGGCTGTCAGACCGCATAGTACATGTGGTGCAGTATGCAGGCTTACAAACTATTAGTAACACCATATCTGAAACCAGCAAGTTGCCCTGCACCCTAAAAGTGGACCACAATGGCACCCTGGGCTCCCCCAGCATTCCAAGCTGCATTTCATGTTATAGATAAATACTGATAAATGTGAGGTATTAGCTGATATTTTGGCCAAAATACGTGAGCCCACAATTTTAACCAGGAACAATATTTTTTCTGCATGGAACAACGCCTTTAATCTGTGACACTTTGTTTCAAAGACGAGCAGAATATTATATGACACAATAAATATGAGCAAAGAAAATCAAAACTGCTTTAAATGTGCAAAGAAAAAACCCTAAAATTGCAATGTTGTGTGCATATGCCTATTCTTCCATCTGTAAAGTTTACCATTTATCTCTGTTGTTTTGCCAGTCACAGACTGGATTATAGCTAAGGCTCCGATGCAATGTCTGTCCCCTATACAGATGGGGGAAACGGAAAATGTTTCTGTGAGATAGGATACAGTTTGGAATCTCACTGCTGTGTTTACTGTTTGTCAAAGACAGGTTGGTGTTCAAGTGTGAGAAATAATTGACTCTCTGGGTCTATGTAACATCTGTGCTCCCCTGTGGTGCTGCTTTACAATGCAAATACATCTGTGTTCCCAAGGAATGTGCTGAAGGCCACAAAGAGCTATGACTGCTAGTTTTCTGCACACGTGCTCCTGCAGGTAGAAAGTGCCTTCTAATTCCCCTATATCAGACGCCACTGTGATTGGAACAAAGATGTAATTTCAACAAGAAATTAATTGCTGAACTGTCTTTTGGTAATGTTTCAAACAGCGGGATACCCAGGTACAGACGTATTACCTGTCACATTCTTCCTTCCCGTCCAAGGTTATTTTTAGAGCGACGTGAGGCTATAGAATGCGTTTTTAAATCAGCATTTATGTCTTATTTTACTTTCTTCTTTAGTGAGTGGTAAAAAAAAAAGAACTTAATAAAGTTATAGTGTTACTCTAAATGAGAGCAGTCATACATTAATAATAAGTTGGACAGAAGAGTGAACTTGACATTGTGGCTGAGCATTTAGAACAAATGGTACTAAAAACTCACATTACTATTTGCTTCTGAAACAGGTATGGTGATAATATGCCTAAGGGTGAATTTAGACGAATGTGGTTTTGTCCCCTTATGCCTCCATGATAATAACAGCCGCATAACGGTACAAAACGAAACCACTGATATCAATGGATTTAAGTGGTTTCGTTTTCACTATCAGGATTCTTGCCCGTTTATTGTACTGCCCTACCTCCCCCGCACGTAGTGAATACTTAGTGCAGGAATGATCGGACGGCACCTATCTTCCCACAGCTTTTTTCAAACTCCTGTACTTTGGCTCAGAATTTGAAAAGCCAGCAAAAGGGAAGGGATTCCCCTCGTTCAGGTGCAGCTTTACTCCGTGCTGCAGAACGTAGTTGCTCCTATGCTCATCTAAGTAAGCCCTGAAAATGAGGCATCTATACCATAAGGCCTCATGTCCACGGGATAATTGTTATTTAAAATCCACAGCGTTTTTCCCGCATGCGGATCCACGCCCCATAGGGATGCATTGGACACCTGCAGGTAGTTAAATACCGGAGGATGTCATTTTCCCATTGAGGCGCGGATTGCGTATGCGGGGAAAAAAAACGCGACATGCTCCATTTTTGTGCGGGTCTCCACGGGGATGGCTCCTGCAGGCTTCTATTGAAGCCTATGGAAGCCGTCCGGATCCACGGTACATCCGCACCTGAATTTCTGCTCTCCGTGCGCGGTAGAGCAGGAGTTAAAAAAAAAATCCAGTGCCCGGCGCATTCGCGCGACACGCTGCAGGCGGGCCGAGCACATCCGCCAGGCCGAAGAAAGAAGATATGGCCGCGACGGAGAGCAGGTCCGCGGCGTCTGGACAAGTAAGTAAATCTTTTTTAGCATCATGTCCGCGGGAAAGGGGGGACATGCTGCGGGATTCTCCATGAAGAATCCACGGCAGGCCTGATTTTCCCCGTGGACATGAGGCCTAAAGGCTAATTCATATAAATGTATGTTCAGTCCATGTGTTGTCGGAGTCTACAACTAATAGACTCTGACAGTATTTGAACCAATAGTGGTCAGTGTTAATTTGGACAAGACTCGCCCATTAAAGTAAATGGGGGGTGCCCAAAATACACACTGTAGTCACCTGTGTGCTGTCAGTATTTCATGAATCTATTGCTAAGAGATCATACAGAAGAAATGTCAGTTTTGTGTGAATGCACCTTGGGCAAGTTTTGTGAATTCAAACGTCCAAGTATCTACTGGGTCAAATGGCCATTTGAAATAGTGTTCATTACAAGGCCTTTTTCACATTGGTATGCCCATGTTAAATCTCGGAAGAATCTGAGAAAACAACTGAGAACACATAGATATCGTCCATGTAATATCCGATGTTCATGAATGCCCAACATTGCATGTGCTATTTTCATCCATGAAAACAGAGCAGAATAACACATGATGTGATGTTTTTGTTTTTTTTATGTGGACCTTCACATGTGTAAACATACGACAGCACACAGATATGAACTACGTCAATGTGAATACGGCATAAGACCTACCCCTTAAACAAAAAAAAAACCGGGAAGACTTCTAAATAGCTTACTAAGTAATGTACAAAAAAATAGAATGGTGTAGCTTTCGCTTTAACATCACTGTGCAGTCTGTGCACTTCTTGTACTACCCGAGTTATAACCTGAATTACAGCTCAAATTTCCATTCACAGTTATGCTGGCTTCAGAGCTGAAATCTCCCTGTATTGAGTGTTTGTTTAAAGAGAGACGGAGGCAGTTCATTGCAGCAACGTTAAACTCTACTGAAACCTAACTAATATATACATAACACTCCATAGGAGGGTATGAATACTTGAACATTACATCATATCTTTGTGCATTAGTAGCAGTTTCTAAAAGTAACAGCAACTAAACATTCACGGAAATCCAAACTCTTGTTTATAATACTTGAACACATCAGTCTATGTATCACTTCTCAGTTACTCCAAAGTAGCAGCAGCAAGGCACATGTGTTGAGGGGCCTTCATATATATATATATGCTCAATATATACAAAATGTGGCAATTCCTTCAAAATTGCTTGGATCTATAGACATACTGGGCTCTATGCATTCTTTTTTGGAACTTCCAATCATTAAACTTCCTTCTGCCGATGTGATGTGAAGCTCACACTTAGCAGACGCCATACATCTAACAGAAATAGGCTTTACGCATCCCTGACAGCATTTCACAGACAAGAAAGGTACAGAAAGCTAACGATCATAATAAACATGTCACATTACATCATCATATTAAATACCTATACAAAGGTTTTCACTAGAAATGGAGCCAAATACCCCCAAACTGATCAAGGATTGTATACCTAATGGACACCAGGAGAATAAGTACGCTCACGACTGACGCCAGTATCCACTTTGCCAGATATATACCTCGCCAAAGCGTTTGGTCATTTCTGCAGTATCCAGATACCCTGGCAGGTATTGTGTTACGTGACCAACATGTTCAGTGCAGAAAAATAAGTTAAAAGCATGAAAATAGTGAAAATTACAGCTTGATACTTACTGAACATTTAGTAGCAGGTTATAGTCAATTTTACCCCAGCCACAGCAAGTAATCACAGTGCTTGTAAAATCCACAATACCTCCAGTGTGTCCAACTCTGCACATTGCCATTAACACTTTATCATCTTCATTTACTTCCGGGAGCTGTTTGCAGAGCCGTGAGTGATTAATCTGTGAATTGTTCTCATTGGGGCTGCCGGCAGAATACAATGTAATCTCCTGACTCCTGTGGAGAATACAGTATGCGGTCTATTGAGAGACTCTTTATCTCTCTGCGGTTGAATGATGGATTTTAAGTTCACCTTAAAATCATCGTTCAGACGAAAAGTGCATGATGGCAGCATTTACACGTAACGATTATCGCTCGTTTTCGGTAATTTGAACGAATTTTGAGCAATAATCGTTCCATGTAAATGGGCCTTACTTTAGATGGTTCCAGCTTCTTTCTTGTGGCTTTCACTAGTTCAGTCGAAGTCTACTTGATTCCTGCTGGACACTCACATACAGATTGAGGTTCCTTTCTGGGCTGATAGCAATCCTGCAGCTTTGGGTACTGTATACTGACTGTTAGGAACTGATATTTATCTTGCTCCTCTCACTACACTCTCTGCTCACACTCTGACTCAAACAGGAAGTGCAGCATCTTATATTATGTCACCCTACAGACTCTTCTAGCATCTATTGGCTCAACCTCTCTTCTGAAATACATTACTTTTTGCAGGCCCCTTGGTCTCTGTCTGGGCCCCTGACAACTGTAATATGGCCTCCCCTACTTATAAATGCTTGGCTCTCTGCGACGTACTGCATCACACTCTGCACTGTGGAGCAGTTCCCGCCTCTTTATATGCCGCACTCTACAGGCCACTGGTTTCAGGCTCCTTCATTCCCCTACTGTGGGACTGATCTGCACTGTGGTGACACTCTAGCGAGGTCACTGCTGCATCACTCAGGCGGCAGGACTTTATTTCTTAGCGCTTGTAGCGCCTGTTCCTTCTCTCCTCCTGCTACGTCCCTGGCCCGGACAGGGCAAAGTCTCAGAGCCACTGTCAGAGCAGCTCAGCTGCTTTGTCAGTGTGTGGAGGGAACAAGGGACTCTTTCTCCACCCTAGTACATGGCCATTTACTGTATATACAGTTTTGAACGAACACAGCTGAATCTAATGCGCAGCATCCCAACCAAAAAAAATTTGCAACAGTAGCTAAAGGCCTCATGCCCACGGCCCGGGTCTTCTATCTTCTTCATTGCAGATGTGTGCAGGAGCGCCAGCCAGCCTGCATGCTGCCGCACATGTGCAGTGGAGTTTTTTTGGGTTTTTTAAAACTCCTGGTTTCCTTCTGAATTCGCGGCCCGTCTGTAATTGAATTGTGGACAGTCAGAGAATCGGACAACTTCTATTGACTTCCGCACTGAAATAGAGCATGCTGCTATTTTTTTTCCAGACCAAAAGGTCCACAAGTCAAGTCTGCATGTTTTATTTCATTTGCAGATGCCGATGTATCCCTATGGGCGGATTTCTTTGCAGATTTTCTACGCATCACACCCACCCGTAGTCATTGGGTCTTTCTCACAGCAATTTTTTCAATAAGCAAACATAGCCATCAGCTTCTGAGCTATTTGCCATTTAATGGTTTATTAACATGAGTGTATATCGGCCGCCGTTTTCACGGCTGGCTGATGTACACTACGATCTGATGAATTGTATTCCAATGCATAAGATCACAGGTGTATTGCCGTGGCGTAAAAGCGCCCGGCTGGCCAATATAGCGTCGGGTGCTTTTATGGGAGCCAATGACAGCAGCTGGAGAAGGGAGGTGGGAGGGAGTTTAGCAGCGTGACTTCTAAACTCCCTCCCCCTTCTCTCCTCCCCTCCAGCTGTTTGCAATGGGAGGGGGTGGGGCAAATCTAAGCTCCATCTCGATCCATCTCCTCCCATTGCTACCTTCGGACAAGGGGCGGGGAGGAGGTGGGAGCTTGTCTTTGCCCCACCCCCTCCCACTGCAAACAGCCAGAGGGGAGTAGAGAGAAGGTGAACCAGCGAGGGGGAGGGAAGGGCTAAACTGTCTCCCAATGGCACTGGGGCCTCAGCATATATGCGCCAAGCCTGTGCTGTCTTAACAGGCACACAAACATTAGAATTGTGCGCCCGTTCACTAGTTTTTACAGTAGTCATCAGGCGCACGTAGAAACACATACGTCCGTGTGAATCCAGCCTAAAGCACACCTCAAGTTTTCAAGTGATTAGCCACAGTCATCTTGTTAAGGACCGCTGCGCGGCCACATAACCTTTCAAGTCTTGAGGTCCAAATTAGTTCATCTGAAATACATTGGGTGGCTAGATGAAGAAGTGACTCGCCTAACTCTCCATACTGCAGTAGCCAGGCCCCATTAATCAGGTTTTACCTAAACCTTGAAGCTGTAAAATACAGTTTCCTAGCTACAAAGTATTTTAGAATGTATAAGACCTGTGGAAACATACACGTCTTTCAACACTTCTTCCCTGGTCCTGTCACAATATTTATATATCAGTGAATAAAAAAACAGTTGAGAATGAAGCTAAAAAAGCAGTCTTATTAGGGTGAAGAATTATGAATATTCTGAGTACACAGCTTTTTTAGTTTTCAGGGCCGCATTGTCATTCCCATTGTTAATGGTATACTAGAAGATACAGTTTCATGCGGCATAAATATGGCAGAGGCTAACCTGATTTTACAAATGATCTCCCTACTGCTTGGTTCTGTTGCTGTAGATATATAATAACCTTGATTTCAGTGCTGTAGATATGTAATGAGCTTGTTTCTTGAGCTGTATTTATGTAATGAGCTTGGTTCTGGTGCAGTATTTATGTTATGAGCTTAGTTATGGTGCTGTAAATATGTAATGAGGTTGGTTTTGGAGCTGTAGATATATACAGCACCAGAATCAAGCTTATTACACAAGTTATATGCTTGATTTTAGAGCTGCAGATATGTAATAAGCCTGGCTCTGGAGCTGTAGATATGCAATAAACCTGGCTGTGGAGCTACAGATATGTAATGAGCTTGGTTCTGGAGCTGCAGATATGCAATAAGCCTAGTTCTGGTACTGCAGATATGCAATCGGCCTAGTTCTGGAGCTGCAGATATGCAATAAGCCTGGCTCTGGAGCTGCAGATATATAATGCGCTTGGTTCTGGAGTTTTAGATATGTAATGAGCTTTATTCTAGAGCTGAAGATATGCAATAAACCTGGCTCTGGAGCTGCAGATATATAATGAGCTTGGTTCTGGAGTTTTAGATATGTAATGAGCTTTATTCTAGAGTTGAAGATATGCAATAAACCTGGCTCTTGAGCTACAGATATGTAATGAGCTTGGTTTCGTACATTGTACTTGGACCATGTTATAAATGTTATCTTACAGATATGCTATATATATGCTATAATATAGGTTGTTGGTGTAGAGTAGGAGTGTCAAATTCATTTTCACCAAGGGCCACATCAGCATTATGATTGCCTTCAAAGGCCCAATTATAAGGGATCATTCACACAGGCATATTTGCGTCCGTATTATCCGCATGGAAAAAATCATAGCATGTCCTATTTTGGTATTATTGATCAAAATTGTCTATTAAAGTCAATTAGATCATGTAAATTTGCATCATACATAGGTATTCCCTGCATATTTATGAATGCAGGTAGGATAAATTTATGTGACCATTTTTGTTTTTTGTTTTCTTTGCACACGTGAAAAATACAGTCAATATTTATGCAAAAAAAAGCAAGGTCCAAATACACAGTGAATACACCCAGCTTTGGTCTGTGAAAACGCTGAGTAGTTGACAGGCCAAAACTACCCATATGAATGAGCCTTAACATAGCTATGGAGTTCTATGCACTATGATAGTGTTTCTCTCCTCCCCAGGGGCGTAACTATAGAGGATGCAGGGGATGCGGTTGCACCCGGGCCCAGGAGCCTTAGGGGGCCCATAAGGCCTCTCTTCTCCATATAGGTAACCCAGTACTATGAGTAAAGCATTATAGTTGGGGGCCCTGTTACAAGTTTTGCATCAGGGCCCGGGAGCTTCAAGTTACGCCTCTGCTCCTCCCACCTCTTTAGCACCAAACTTCCTACATTGGAGGGTGGCTAGGGTGCCCAGGGTGGGCTGTGCATCACCTGTGAGTTGCTGTACAGGGCGATGTGGAGGTGTGCTGGGGCTCAGAATCCATGATGGCACCCACTCCCTGTGCTGATGTCGCCCTCTCTGATGGTGCTTGGCTGCATTCTCCGAACATAGTGGAGAGTTGGTCTTTTTGCAACCAGACCTCAACGCGGGCCACATAAAATGATGTGCAGATTTGGCCTTCAAATCTTCCGTTTGACACGTGGTGCAGAGGCACATTCTTTGCACAGGAACCCTCTGCACCCTGCTTAAATTGTTATTTTTGAATAGATGAAATAAATTGTCAAGTACCGGGGTCTCTTTTTCATGTTGCTCAGACGTCACCCTGTGACCTTTGAATAAATGCTACGAACCTTATTATAGCGAGCCCTTGTCTCTGGCTCTTTGTTACGACAAATGTATACCAGACTGGTAGTCTGTGATTTAGACAATTGTTGAGTAACATTCATACTTGTGTGTTGAGTATCTGTATAACGTAACTCCTTGAGGATCTATAAATAAACAGTCCAGTTTGTTACTTTGCTTTCAAGTTCCCCACAACATTTAGATTGACTCCTGCTACATCTAATAATGTAGCGCTCTCCTATGGTTCAGCTAAACAAGCTCTCAGTCTTTCTTTTATACACACTGTACTTTATCTAAGGTTTTTGCATGGTTTCTTATGAATCAAATTTATATTTATGTACAGCAAAAGAAAAAGATATACAGGGCCAGGAGGAAATAAAGGCAATAAATAATTGTTTTAAGACAAAAAACGAATTAAAGAAACTATCAGAGTTTGTTTCCAATAAGACCACGAAGCTGTTTGTGAATGTTTCTGATCAATTTCCTGAAGGTCATCAAGTGCCTGGGAGAAAAATGAGATCTTCAATCTAGCCAAACAGAGGGTCAGAAATCCCAAAGTAGTTAAAGGGAACCTATCAGCAGATTTTTGTAATTGAATCCAAGTGGAGCGCTGCAATGTGGACTTTGCTGTATTCTACACAGTGCTTTTGTTTGACCCTTATAATAAAACCATACCTAAGTAAGGGTGCTTTCACATTTGCGCTCGGGGGTACCGTTTTTCTATTCCATTCAGGGAACAGGAAAGGGGGATCCTCTGGCTGAACGTATCCATCTTATGACGGAACTGAACTGTTCCGAATGGATCCCATTGACACCATTGGCTAGTGCATGCAGCACTATTTCTTGAGGTATTTTTTCCCAGATCTGTGACGGAACCTCCGAACGGAATGTGAAATCAGCCTAATTTGGGTTCAAACTCCTCCCATGCAGTATCTAAATGATGCATAGAGGTCCAATGGGCATGCTGGACCATATCTGCTAGCAGCCTGTTGGTCACGTAAGTTCACCCATGCAGGACTCTCAGATGTGGATGATGCTGTAGGCGCCACCCATGTAGCGCATCACAATCTTGTGTGATCGTGAGCTGGCGAATGCGCAGATGAGCACAGTAAACCTTCCCACAAAAGGGAAAGTTCATCTGCGCATGCCCCCGGCTGACGATCACAAAAAACTTTGCTGCGCTTTGTGCATGACGCCTACAGCATCATCCACATCCCAGAACCCTAGAGGGGCGGGCTAACAGCCTAGCAGACACGGCCCGTCACTCCCATTGGACCATTCTGCATCATTTACATACAGCACAGAAGAAGTTTGAACGTGACTTACTCAGGTTTGCTTTTGTTATGAGCCCAAACAGAAGTCCATATTGCAGAGCTTCAGTTTGGTTCCATTACAAAACTCTGCTGACAGATTCCCTTTAACAATGTAGCAGAACATGGCATTTCATTGATACAATCTTTCAATACCAAGTTAACATTCCAAGAACAGAGCTACTGCCTTCTACAAGTAGCATAAAAGCACTGAAGGTAATACCCAAATCCAAATAAAGTCACAATTGTGCAAGGAATGCAATAAAAATGTTCTTACTTATGAACTGAAATATTAGTATTCATCATAATTATACTTTTTGAAAGTTCCATTGGTTTGAGGTGCAATTTTAACCAATCATATTCAAACTTTGCACTTAATATGTTATTAAAACTAACATAATTAGAGGGTGCGGCATTGGTTTTTTACTGCCTTTATTGTGTGCAGTATTGTCAGCTTACTATTCTTGTATTGTGCTATCACTGTGTTTACTATCCTTGTACTGTGACTTCAGGATTTTAGGAAATTTGCAGAACGTGGAGTAAAAGACAATTATTTGCTGATTTTTTGTAAATCACAAAAGAAAACAGAATAATCAAACCAACATGAAATTAACACCAACAACAAAGAAGCCAAGTATGTGTAATTATGCAATCATATTTGGTATGATTATATAATTATACAAGCATATTTGCTTCCTAAAGTACAACTTTAAGAATGTAATTAAGTTTGATTATCTCGTTGCACTATCAATCACCTAGGAAGGCAAAATAACAGTATGTTATTAAAGCTTTAAACAGAACCTGGAACCTTTCCCTTTGTCACAGCTGCTCACAGTGAACGGTGCAGTTCTGCAATCCATTGTAAGTACCTCTTATAAAACAATGTATTTCATTTTACTTACGTTAAACCCCATTTACACGGGACGACTGTTGAGCAAACGATGCCTAACACTCGTCCCCGCGTGTACTCACTCCCATGCTGTCACACAAGAGTGAGTATCGTTGGCTCTCAGTGGGGCGCCTGGAGGAGATTTCTCCCCTCACTCTCCCCCGCCCCTCTCCATTCACTCTCCCCTGCCCCTCTACATTCACTCCCCAACACAGCGGCAATTCAATACGGAACGGCTGCTATTTACACTGAACAATCATCATTTCGGATTTTATGCAGCCTAAACAATGAGCAATGATCCTGAACAATAGCAGCCGTTAAGTACTGAACGTCCGCTGTGTTAAGTGAATGGAGAGGGGCGGGGGGAGTGCGAGGAGTGATTTCTCCTGCAGCCTCCTTGCCCTCTGCTGGCCACTCTGCCAGAGAGGCGGCGATACTCACTCCTGTGTGACAGCAGAGGGGAGAGTACGCACAGGGACGAGAGTCGGACATCGTTTGTCTGACATTCGTCCTGTGTAAATAATAATTTATAGCAGTTACAGCATGCACATATTGGGACACAGTTCTAATAATTTTGGCTTTATGTTAAGGTGAACAGACGTCCCGATTAAGGCCTGTCTCACTCGGCCTACAAAATTGCACGATTTTGTAGCGATGCAACATTGCTACAAAACGCATTCATCTGAAGTCCATGCTTTCCTATGAGTTCTTTTCAGGCTACAAAATATCACTGAGAAAGAATGTGCTTCGCAGTATTTGTTTGCAGCATATGATTGTCCTTGGTAACCTGTGTGTTGACAGACTGCGGTATGTTGGTGTTCCCTTTAATATATGACTTAGTTGACATCTGTAATGTATAAATGTATTACTGTTGTTAATAGGTACATTTTAGAAATATGTTGAATTATCTGATTGAGTCTTAACTACATTCCTGAGATTCTCCATGTGATTTTTAATTGTTTTATGATTTTTGAGTTTTGAACACTTCTATTAAGGGAAAGGAGAAGGTTCTCTAAAAAGTTGCACTAGGCGTGGTCACGCTTTTTTTCTATTTCCTACAGCATTTGTTTGTTCCACATGGGCTAGTTTTGATATATGGACTTTTCTTGGATTACCACTAGAGATGAGCGAGCACCAAAATGCTCGGGTGCTCATTACTCGAGTTGAACTTTCAGTGATGCTCGAGAGTTCGTTTCGAGTAACAAACCCCATTGAAGTCAATGGGTGACTCGAGCATTTTTGCATATCGCCGATGCTCGCTAAGGTTTTCATTTGTGAAAATCTGCAAAACACAAGAAAGTGATGGAAACAACATAGAAACGAATAGGGCAGGCGAGGAGCTACATTTTGGGCTGTATCTCAAGTTCCCAGGTCCCACTATTAAGCCACAATAGCGGCAAGAGTGAGACCCCCCCCCACCCCCCCACTGTCAGTGTACAGATCGTTCTCCTCTGCCACAGCTGTAACAGCTGTGGCAGAGAAGAACGATGTTAGCCCATTGAATTCAATGGAGCCGGCAATACAGCCGACTCCATTGAAAGCAATGACCTGCCGGCGATCGCGGGATGAATTGTTGGAAAGGGGTTAAATATATAAGCATTTCCCTGCAATTCATCCAGAAATGTGTAAAAATAAAAAATATATATATATACTTACCTGGTCCCGGCAGAGCGATGTTAGCCCATTGAATTCAATGGAACCGTCAATACAGCCGACTCCATTGAAAGCAATGGGCTGCCGGCGATCGCGGGATGAATTGTCGGGAAAGGGTAAAAAATATAAAAGCCCTTCCCTGCAATTCATCCAGAAATGTGTAAAAATAAAAAAATATATATACTCACCTGGTGCCGGCAGACGGAGTTCAGCGCGGCAGGCTGCAGTTCTCCTGAACTGCTCTGAACAGCTGTGAGTAGTATTCAGCAGCCGGGGATTTAAAATCCCCGCCTGCTGAATAAGATGCCTCTGATTGGTCACAGCCTGACCAATCAGAGGCCAGCCCTCACTCACACCCATTCATGAATTCATGAATGGGTGAGTGAGGGCTGGCCTCTGATTGGTCAGGCTGTGACCAATCAGAGGCATCTTATTCAGCAGGCGGGGATTTTAAATCCCCGGCTGCTGAATACTACTCACAGCTGTTCAGAGCAGTTCAGGAGAACTGCAGCCTGCGGCGCTGAACTCCGTCTGCCGGCACCAGGTGAGTATATATATATTTTTCATTTTTACACATTTCTGGATGAATTGCAGGGAAGGGCTTATATATTTAACCCTTTCCCGACAATTCATCCCGCGATCGCCGGCAGCCCATTGCTTTCAATGGAGTCGGCTGTATTGCGGCTCCATTGAATTCAATGGGCTAACATCGTTCTGCCGGGACAAGGTAAGTATATATATATTTTTTATTTTTAAACATTTCTAGATGAATTGCAGGGAAGGGCTTATATATTTAAGCCATTCCCGACAATTCATCCCGCGTACGCCGGCAGCCCATTGCTTTCAATGGAGTCGGCTGTATTGCCGGCTCCATTGAATTCAATGGTCAGTGCTCGTTTAATCGAGACGAGTATCGCGTGGTGCTCGTCTCGAGTAACGAGCATCTCGAGCACCCTAATACTCGAACGAGCATCAAGCTCGGACGAGTATGCTCGCTCATCTCTAATTACCACTTATTAAGTGGACATTACAAATGATTTATAGACTTTTCTGTACTTTTATATAACTTCTTTGTGACATCCAACATACATGTACAGGTGCCTTCACGCTTGCGATCGTGATATCGCTGTGTTTTTTTAACGCAAATGTTAACAGGACTTTCTAATGTTAAAAACTTATCGCACTAAAAATGCAATTTTTGTGCAATGTGTTTTCAACATTAGAAAGCCCTATTGACATGCGCGTTAAAAAAATGCAGCGATATCATGATCACAAGTGTGAAGACACCCTACATCAGATGTGCATGGATTTGTAGGTACTGTTGTATCTTATCTCCACCAGAAGAATGGGTGGAGGCAAGATGCATGCCACAGCAACACCTCCAACTGGATTGGCTGGGCAGGAGAATGGGTGGGCCTCATCTCCCCTGCTGGCTCCTATCAGTCACCCCTCCACCGCTCGGCCTTGTCCCCTTCCCGGCTCCTGCGCCGTAAATCTTCTAGCTGCCGTCACATATGCCTGGCATAAAGCGAGGCTGGCGAGGAGATTGACAGCAGTTGAGCAAATGCAGCGAAGCACAGACGGCTGAAGGCAGAGTGGCAGGGACACTGACAGCTGAGGCCATGGAAGTGTGAAAGCGCCGCAGATTTTGGAGTGCTCAAGCAGGTTACTGTTGTATCTTGTCTGCTGCCAGCGCAGATGAAATTCTCGATGGTGAGCTTACATACCACAGGGGCGTGTATAGCTGGCACACTGACCCTTCCCTACTAGTGTACCCGGCCAACCCATGTCTCCACTCCTAGCTCTGGTGGAGACGAGATACAACAGTACCTGGCTTGTATAGAGCAGGTTCAGAAGCTAATTCTGCTCCCTACACTGTGGGTGCCGGCTGTCAAAGAGAGCGGACACCTGACTGCAGAGGCTAGGAGCAGAGATTACTATGCTCCATTCATTAACCCTTTAGATGCAATGGCTTAGCGGAGGGACTGGGCTTCCTCTTCCTACCCCAAACACACACACACCAAGATAGCTGGGTCCACTTTGGTCCACTTCCAGATCAGTGTCACATGATGGTCATGTGACCTGCCTATCCATTTTTCTTGGGCTGTGTTCATGCGCATAGTCCTAGAGCAGTGATGGCGAACCATTTTGAGACCAAGTGCCCAAACTGCAACCCAAAACCCACTTATTTATCGCAAACTGCCAACAAGTCAGGGAGCGAGGCTTATCATGATGTATGATGTTACCTCCAAATGGAAAGCAAGCGTGACAGCATACATGGTGCAGTGAAAGACGAACTTCTTTATTCCTCCAGACAGTAAAACATACAACGTTTCGACTCTCCTAATTCTCGCAGCGGCATCCGACCCGTCTCACCTGCTCCCGCTGCTCCGGCTCTGTGATGTGCTAGCTGCCGGCCCAGCACTACTTACATTTCTGTGTGGGCCTCTGCAAGACCTGCACAGAAATAGAACATGATGCAATTTGTTTTCCGCGTGTATTTTCACGCAGACAAATCGCAGCCATCTGCATAGGGTTGCATTTTGTAATGCAATTCTATGCAGGCGGCACGGGCGGAAATTCTGCGGGAAATCCCACCATGGAATTTCCGCCCGTGTGCAGGGGGCCTTACTGGTATGATTTTACCTCCGTCGTTATGAAAAGGACAGGGCTGTTTCAAAACAGACAGGTTGCTTTTTGGATGTGGAAATGCTGTGGAATTTGACATGGAAATTTCCACGTGTAAATATATCCCAGTAGTAATAGAGACCCCCACAGTGGCCTCAGCAGTAATAGTGATCACCTCAGCAGTAATAGTGACCTCAACAGTAGTCCCAGTAGTAATAGTGACCCCAACAGTGGTTTCAGTAGTAATAGTGTCCCCCACAGTGACCTCAGTAATAATAGTGCTCCCACGGGTGCCCCAGTAATTATAGTAACCCCCACAGCAGCCTCAGCAGTAATAGTGACCCCCCACAGTAGCCCGAGTAATAAGTGACCCCCACAGTGGCCCCAGTAGTAATAGTGTTCCCCACAGTGGTCTCAGTAGTAATAGTGTTCCCCTCAGCAGTAATAGTGACCCCTACAGTGGCCTCAGCAATAATAGTCACCCCCTCAGCAGTAATAGTGACCCCCACAGTGGCCCCAGCAGTAATAGTTACCCCCGCAGCAGTAATAGTGACCCCCTCAACAGTAATAGTGACCTCCACAGTAGCCCCAGTAGTAGTAGTGACCCATCACAGTGGTTTCAGTAGTAATATTGATCCCCACAGCAGCCCCAGTAGTAATAGTGTTCCCCACAGTGGTCTCCATAGTACTAGTGACCGCCACAGTAGTCTCAGCAGTAATAGTGACCACCTAATTAGTAATAGTGGCCCCCACAGTAACCTCCGGTAGTAATAGTGGCCACCACAGTAACCTCCAGTAGTAATAGTGACCCCCACAGTAGCCCCAGTAATAATAGTGACCCCCACAGTAGCCCCAGCAGTAATAGTGACCCCCACAGCGGCCCCAGCAGTAATAGTGACACCCACAGTGGCCCCAGCAGTAATAGTTCCCGCACAGTTACCCTAGCAGTAATAGAGTCTCCCACAGTGGCTCTAGTAGTAATAGTGACCCCCACAACAGCCCCAGTAGCAATAGTGACCCCCACAACAGCCCCAGTAGCAATAGTGACCCTCACAGCAGCTTCAGTAGTAACAGTGACCCCCACAGCAGCTCCAGTAGTAATAGTGACCCCCACAGCGGCTCCAGTAGTAATAGTGACCCCCACAGCAGCCCCAGTAGTAATAGTGTTCCCCACAGTGGTCTCCATAGTACTAGTGACCGCCACAGTAGTCTCAGCAGTAATAGTGACCACCTGAGTAGTAATAGTGGCCCACACAGTAACCTCCAGTAGTAATAGTGGCCACAACAGTAACCTCTAGTAGTAATAGTGACCCCCACAGTAGCCCCAGTAATAATAGTGACCCCCACAGCAGCTCCAGTAGTAATAGTGACCCCCACAGCGGCTCCAGTAGTAACAGTGACCCCTACAGTGGCCCCAGTAGTAATAGTTCCCCCACAGCAGCTACTGGGGCTGATATAGAGGACACTATTACTAATAGTATCCCCTATATTAACCCTAGTAGTAATAGCACCCCCCTGAGACCCATATACTTACCCCCCTGCTCCTCTGCTCAGCGTTGCTAACAGCGCTGATCCCAGGCGCACACTGTGACATCTGTGGGTACATCCGGACACCTCTGCTCTCGCAGAACCAAGGAGGAGGCGTCAGGGAAAGAAGATGCTGGGTGCACACTGACGTCACAATATGCGCCTGGGATCAGCGCCGTGGCCCCCGGACGGTATTCACTAGCTTGGTAATCAGCTACCGCATGTGTGCCAGCAATGAGGGCTCTGCAAGCCACCTCTGGCATGCATGCCGCAGGCTTGCCACCACTGCCCTAGAGTATGGCTGTTCTACTTGTTTGTTTACTCTATGTATATACATTACTTTTGGCTAAATAAAATTCTTTGGTTAGATCTTTACTTGTGCTGCGTGAGCATGGGCCCAGGTCACTGTTCATTCTCTTCATGTTCTCTTTATGTTTGTGATATGACATTTGGCATTTTGTCACACGGTGGTTATGTGACACTGACCCCCAAGTAGAGCGTCTATACTTTGGGGCTATGTGCCATGAATACAACCCATGTAAAATGAATAGGTGACCATCATGTGACAATGACAGGGACGTGAAGCTGCCATATGTACAGCCCATATAAAATAGAGAGGTAGGTCACATGATTGTAATGTGACACTGACGAGGATGTGAAGCGACCATATTTTGGATTTAAGCACCTTGGAAGAACCCACATTGGTAATTTATATTTTTTCCAACTTGTATCCTCAAGTTTCATTGGTGGTTTAGGGTTTAAATATTGATCTGTGCTTATTAAACATCACCCCCAGATGAAGGCAGAGACGGTGAAACGTATGTTCGGGCATTTGGCCATACAGAGTATTTACACCTTTTATGGTTTAGGTATAGATATATATTTTTTGTATTTGCACTTACACTTTGTGTAATTTCATTCACTTCAATGAGAGCTACAGAAACAGCGCTGTGCTAAGTACTTGGCTCTTTCCATAGGCTTTGGCAGTGTAGCTGATAGCCATCGCTGCAATCTCCCATCTTGGCTATGAAAAGCCAAAATGGGAATACATCTTTAAAGGGAATGTGTCATCAGTATCACAGGCAGCATGAATCTAGGACGGGTATGGCATTTTAGAAAAAAAACATATTTTGACTTGGGAACAGAGCTCAGATTCACAGAGGAGGCCATGCCTGCTTTTCCCCGCCCGAAGACTGAGGGATAGAGCTCTCAGTCTACGTGATTTGGGATGAGAGAGGCCAACACAACCAACATCCGTGATTCAGAACTGCATTCCAGTTAAACTTCAAAGTATGCTTCTGAAATACAGCAGTGTTTCAGAATAAAACATACACAGGGGCAATAGGCAACCCTGTCCCAAGGTCCATGCGGTCCGCTGTTTGGGCAGCATGAACGTGGTGAAATACTCCCTTTAAGAAAAAGCTTTATTACCAAAATCCTGTTTAAAATGCCATCCAAAGTTTCAATCCAGCACCCTCTACCTACTTCTACTTGTAGGCATTCCCTGTTGCTAGGGGATGTCTGTACATTGCTCCACACACACTAGGTGTATGGGCTGAGAACAGGCTGGAAGCATGGGTGGGCTTCTGCACTAGTGGCTTGCTGGGAGCGAACACATTGAATACATCACTGGTCGCCACATCAGGTCTGTCGTACCTCAGAGTTGGGGTCCCACAGCAGTAGTATTACTACCGCATGTATGATGTGTAATAATATGTAATAATGTGTGTATAATTGTGTGAAATTACACTACCGTTCAAAAGTTTGGGGTCACCCAAACAATTTTGTGTTTTCCATGAAAAGTCACACTTATTCACCACCATGCGTTGTGAAATGAATAGAAAATAGAGTCAAGACATTGACAAGGTTAGAAATAATGATTTGTATTTGAAATAACATTGTTTTTACATCAAACTTTGCTTTCGTCAAAGAATCCTCCTTTTGCAGCAATTACAGCATTGCACACCTTTGACATTCTAGCTGTTAATTTGTTGAGGTAAGCTTGTGAAATTGCACCCCACGCTTCTAGAAGCATCTCCCACAAGTTGGATTGGTTGGCTGGGCACTTCTGGCGTACCATACGGTCAAGCTGCTCCCACAACAGCTCAATGGGGTTCAGATCTGGTGACTGCGCTGGCCACTCCATTACCGATAGAATACCAGCTGCCTGCTTCTGCTGTAAATAGTTCTTGCACAATTTGGAGGTGTGTTTACGCTCATTGTCCTGTTGTAGGATGAAATTGGTTCCAATCAAGCGCTGTCCACTGGGTATGGCATGGCGCTGCAAAATGGAGTGATAGCCTTCCTTATTCAGAATCCCTTTTACCCTGTACAAATCTCCCATCTTACCAGCACCAAAGCAACCCCAGACCATCACATTACCTCCACCATGCTTAACAGATGGCGTCAGGCATTCTTCCAACATCTTTTCATTTGTTCTGCGTCTCACAAGCGTTCTTCTTTGTGATCCAAACACCTCAAACTTGGATTCATCCGTCCACAACACTTTTTTCCAGTCTTCCTCTGTCCAATGTCTGTGTTCTTTTGCCCATCTTAATCTTTTTCTTTTATTGGCCAGTCTCAGATATGGCTTTTTCTTTGCCACTCTGCCCTGAAGCCCAAAATCCCGCAGCCGCCTCTTTACTGTAGATGTTGACACTGGTGTTTTGCGGGTACTATTTAATGAAGATGCCAGTTGGGTACCTGTGAGGTGTCTGTTTCTCAAACTAGAGACTCTAATGTGCTCATCTTCTTGCTTAGTTGTGCAACGCGGCCTCCCACTTCTTTTTCTACTCTGGTTAGAGCCTGTTTGTGCTGTCCTCTGAAGGGAGTAGTACACACCGTTGTAGGAAATCTTCAATTTCTTAGCAATTTCTCGCATGGAATAGCCTTCATTTCTAAGAACAAGAATAGACTGTCGAGTTTCAGATGAAAGTTCTCTTTTTCTGGCCATTTTGAGCGTTTAATTGACCCCACAAATGTGATGCTCCAGAAACTCAATCTGCTCACAGGAAGGTCAGTTTTGTAGCTTCTGTAACGAGCTAGACTGTTTTCAGATGTGTGAACATGATTGCACAAGGGTTTTCTAATCATCAATTAGCCTTCTGAGCCAATGAGCAAACACATTGTACCATTAGAACACTGGAGTGATAGTTGCTGGAAATGGGCCTCTATTCACCTTTGTAGATATTGCACAAAAAACCAGGCATTTGCAGCTAGAATAGTCATTTACCACATTAGCAATGTATAGAGTGCATTTGTTTAAAGTTAGGACTAGTTTAAAGTTATCTTCATGGAAAAGTACAGTGCTTTCCCTTCAAAAATAAGGACATTTCAATGTGACCCCAAACTTTTGAACGGTAGTGTATATTTTTTGGTTCAAATGGTTGATAATGGGTTAATGTCTGGTGTTGCTACCACCTAACACTGCATGACTATGCAGAATGCACCCTAATCTGCTATCACACCTGCAAGTCACCCCTAGTTAGATCAGGGATTGGGTAGTCAGTATTCCTTAGTAAGAAGACTACAAAAGACAGGGCATGGGTGGGGTTAGCCAGTCTAGTCCTGGCAGCCAAACATGGAGGAAGTCTAGTGCCTGAGTCTGGAAGCCAGACATAGGGATTGGGTTGGGGGGTCGGTTACCAGGAGAACATCATCACAAAATCAAGCTTATGTTAGACAGAGAGTCAAGACAAAAAGAGAGCGATAGTTAACAGAGGGGAGAGTGATCATAAGAGGAGAAAAAGTCAGAAGCAAGTCATCAGTTAACCGTTTCCTGTCCCAGTCTACTAACTAAATCTACAGTGAATGATGCACATGGAGTCTGTGATCCTGACAGGGTCACCGTAATTTGGTTTTTTGGTAATTGTGCAAATGGGACGAAGACACTTGTTCCTTTAATAAAGTCTGGAATTGTTTTCATCTAAAGTATTCTTCCTGAAGTGCTTCTATCACCTTCACCAACTGCACCGAGTACCACACAACACTACGGACGTGCAAGGACTACTACCCTCATTATTGTTTAGTTATCCAATTTTTATATATTTATTATTTCTGCTTGGAACGGGTCTCTACCCGTATACAGGCTGGTGTCATGACAAATCAACATCTTACCCTATCCGACTCCACGGGTAGCAGGTTGTAACAATTTTTCCACTCTGCCAGGATGAGCGGCAGAGCTACCCTGACTACCATCTTATTTTTGCCCTGCTGCTAAGTGCCTCCTAAGTCTGGGTTACTGCAGGTCCTGCGCCTGTCACATGAACTTACTGTGCCCATAAGATCTAAAAGAAACATGTACAATTCAGAGTTTCCTTGTGGCATAGTCGCTGTGGTTAAACAAAACTTAATAGGAATAATAATTTCTGAAAGGTGTTGTGTCTAAGTAACAAGGCATACATAGCCAGTAATGACTCAAGCCGATCAATAGTGAGCAGACTGGAAAGTGCTGCCACGTGAGGAGCACAGAGCGCCGCTGCTATTTCCTTGGCCATCAGCTGCTGTGTTCTTTTATTCTACCTGGTATTTCTAATAAAAAAAATCTAAAAATAGTGCCATGCATTTATATCTGCACATCTAAAAATGGGCTTAGCAATTTCTAGTACAATGGATGCCGGGTTGTGCCAGGCATTATTACTATTTATACCTGCGTGAATGTACACAGACTGTTACTGCACTGTACATATGTTAGTCACTAGTAAGAGCTGAAGGAAATAGAAATTATATAGAGAGATGTATGACAGACTAAATCACATCTTTTCTTTTGTGACTTCCTATTGCAGAACTTTGTGATGACTAAGCCTCGCCAATAGTTAAAGCTCATGCCGCAATGAAAATTATTGTTCAGTTTCTTTTGTGTTTGCATCCGCTACCTAATATAACACTAAAGTAAGAACATTTGAATGTAAAAACACATTGACTCATTCTTTACAGTCATTCAACAATGAACAGTTGAAGATGAGTGGCTTCCAGGGACAGAACATTATTTCTATGTCGACTGCATTTTGCATGGCAGATATTTTTTCTGTTTATGTATTGCCAACATGTTTTGCAGTGCTGTACAGATATCGCCATTCACATTAGTCCCTGTCACCATTGGGACTCCCAAGCTAATTTGGCCGTCTCAGAAGCACATAAGGCTAATTTTATTGGAAACCAATAAACCTACAAGTATGTTTGTTTCTTTTTAGCATGTGGGTTTAGACTGGAATACGTAATATCAGCCTGGTAATGTCAACCACACTGCCCAGTCATGTCAGTTTTTGTACCCAAATGTAGTGCCAATCACATTGCTCCATCATGTCAGCCATACTGAGCAAATATAGTTCCTGCTGCCATACCTCCTTGTTGTGATTGAATATGGAGTCTAGGGGATCCCTTAGATTCCACACTACAGCCTAGCCAGCACCAAGTGGATTACAGCTTAGGGACTTCAAATCTCAGGTACATGACATTAATCATGTAATGCTGTTTTTGATAGATCGCAGCCATGTTTTTCTAACTATGGACATTCCCTTTAACTAGGGCCAAGTACAATTAACTGCTGGAATTTAGCATTTCATGAAAACCAAATGTCAAAAAGAAAATGCAATAGGTCTCAATATCAAAGTTTATTAGTAGAAATAAGTGTAATAACAAACATACACTATCCTAATAAAAGTATTTGGACACTCCTATAAGTAGAATGGATCGTGTGTAATTAGCCTAAGCCACTCTATATAAGATGCTGACCCTTGGAGGTATCAGCCATAGTTGGTGACACAAACTGTGAGCTAGTGGTTATGCCGCTGCACACAAACCAAGTTGTCTATGACATTCAGCAGTGGATTGTGAGTAGCCCTTGCCAATCAACTTGGAAACTGTCCCAACAAGTTAGTATATCACGAATGATGTGTTGGTGAGTGACGAAATCTCTGAACCTGAAACCATACCGAATAACGTGCAGGAACTGAAAGAGCTCAACAAAGCTAAACACATAAATTATTGCATGTGATTGCAAGAGGACTTTTGGACTAATTACTGTACTTTACGTTGGACAAAGCATGTTTCATTTATCAGGTCACGTGAATTCAGAAAACAAGATGTATTGGTCTACTAAAAAGTCCTACCTGACTCATGAAAAACCACTGCACAACCACAAGATTGGCGTTCGATTCGCAGTTTCGGGAGGACAAATAGTAAGCCAATTTTTCTTTAGATCAATTGTGAATACCACAGTTTATCTGGAAATGTTTGAAAAAGTTTTACCACAAATGAAGATGAAGGAATATATTGCTTTTTCCAACAAGATAGGTAACATGCCACAACTCCCGCAACTCACTTTTTTAGAAGAGCAAGCTATGAGCAAGGGGTTATGGGTTTAAGTTCTCCAGACTTGTCCTCATGCAATTTTTATCTGTGGGTAAATTTAAAGCAGAAAGTGTATCTGCAACTTCCGACAAGTGGGAAGAAGCCTGCACTCTCTGAGCAGTTTCTAAGAGGTGGCTGAGGACCCGTGTCATGATGATGATGATGAGTGCAGTGCCCTCTATGTAATCTTGTGCATAGATGAAGATGAACAACAGTATATGGATGACCCATGCAGGCTTCTGTCTCAGCATAGTAGGTGATTAATTAGCTACACACAGCATTTCTTTCAGTGGTCATTACGTGTCTCTAGTTACAAGACGGGGGATGAAAAGCCCATAACACTGCTTCACCTGGCTGTAAACATCCTTCCCCCTCCATCGACCTTTTCTCCACACACTGACCCCACTCACTTCTGTCTTCTAACACTTTTATAATTATCTCCTACGCCACAGATGAGAGAGACAGGAAGTTCCCCCCTCTTTCCATTTAGGGGGCTTGTCAGCTCAGCTACGCTACATGATCTATGACAGTGGAATGCCTACTCTAATTTAACTATTTAGTTTCCTATCCTGACTCCTCCTTCTTATTAAATGAAATCCAGCATCACTACCCTTTTCTAAATGATCTGTAGTGCACACACCAGGTCACTACAGATTTCCCCTTACTAAAACAGCAGCCCTTGGTGTTTCCTCTATGAGTCCTAAGGTCTGTTTGGGTTGACAGCTTGATCTGGCAGCTTGATATTAAAGAATAAATTAATTTGTTTTTCCCGGGACAATAGATTGAGCTAAGGTGGAACCTTAGGCCTCAAATTGCTATGGGGTCTATACACGCCACTTTTCTCCAAAGGCTACATTATGCAATTACATTTTCAGCATAAAATACAATACACATATTAAACAAACTGTCTGCTGTACAACCTGGAAAGGAGAAAAAATTAGTCAAGTCATGAATCACAACTGAAATTAATGAGTGTCCTTTGAAGCTGATGAAGTAGCCTGAAATACATAATTAGTTAAGGCAACGAGCTAACATAAAGGATAATCAACAATTTAACTGAAAAACCTCTCCAAGCAGTCTCTTGGGGTCCAAACTTTAGAAACGTTATCGCCAAGTAGTCTCTTGGGTTGTCAACTTGAGGAACATTACTCAAACTGGAACAGATAGTCACAATAATTTAATCATTGTAGTCTGATCTTTAGCCTCTGTAGCGGGCAGGTATTTGTCTCCGAGTAGATGTTTGTGAACATCTAAGGCTGAAATCTTCTTCTTCGGAATCGCTGAAACTTGAACAATTTTCTGGAACTCTGTGAACAGGCTGTGTTTGAAGCAAATGCGACAGGCTGGTGAAGTGGCCATAAAGCCCAGCATCAGATACCAGGTCCTCATATCATCAGGGTCAAAGACTGGAGGGACTGGATTGTCTGTGTTCAAAAGAAGCTCAAATTCTGTATTGGCAACATTGGATTCACTGTCGGAATCTTCTGAAGGTGGAGGTTGCAAAGTACCAAGTTTAAGTCTTTCCCGATTGACGAGCTTCGGCTGCTGATCATTCTATCCAATATAATATACTTCCTGATCAGCATAGGTTTTGGACAAAATGGTGTAGGGCTGTAGCTTCCAAAAAGAGTCCCAATTTTCCGGTCCATTGAAGTTTTTTAGCCAGACCTAATGAATGTTTAACAGGGTAGCTTTAGCTTTTTGTCGAAGTCACTTTGCTGCTTCCGATGAACTTCCTTCATGCGGACATTAACAATTTCCTCGGATTCTTGAAATCTCCGCTGATGCTCTTGTACCCAATCAGTGGTTGGCAAAGGGTTAACTTCATCTGTAGGTTGTATTCCATAGGTTAGATCTGCAGGTAACTTGCCTGGCCATCCAAGCATTAGATAGTACGGAATGTACCCAGTAGAACAGTGAACAATTACCCCATAAGTAATACACTGCTGAAATCAGCATGTCTGTCACTACTTTATGCTGCCCTCCGTGAGGATAGCATAGGACAGTGTTTCCCAACTCCGGTCCTCAAGGCACCCCAACAGGTCATGTTTTCAGGATTTCCTCAGTATTGCACAGGTGATGTAATTCTTGTAAATGCCTCAGACATTGCCACAGGTGTTCTTACTATGGGATATCCTGAAAACATGACCTGTTGGGCTGCCTTGAGGACTGGAGTTGGGAAACACTGGCAAAGGACACGACTGGTTCCCTTTAACCCTTTCCAATCCAATGTCGGGCCTGCCCCCGATATCATCATTTTCCTCCACAGCTCTGATGTCGGGACAGGCCCGTCACTGCAGTGCAGGAGTGCATCTGCACCCGATCGTCAGACACATCGGGTGCAGATGCACTCCTGCACTGATCCTCATCCAGGACCCCCGAGGAGAAGGCAGAAAGGGTTTTTAACCCTTTCTGCATTCTCCTTTACACACTACATAGCGCTCAATTAGCGCTATGCAATGCATGGAGATTCTGGCTGGCGATCATGTGACCGCCGGTGTCACCTGCCCCCGAGTTGTCACATGAACGCCGAGCCGGGAGCCTGAAGGGAGAATGCGGAAGTATTACTTCCGCATTCCGCCCGGCGATCATGTGACCGCTGGGTGCCACTTGACCCCTGCTGTCACGTGATCACCGAGCCGGGAGGCTGAAGGGAGAATGCGGAAGTAATACTTCCGCATTCCCCCCATGGTGTAGTGAGCACCTGCACCCTCCTGAACTCTGTCAGATCAGGAGGGTGCAGGGAAAATGTATTTTTTCTCATCCATTCTCCCCAGCTTCAATTTATTTGGAGCTGGGGAGAATGGATGAGAAAAAATAAATGGATTGGAAAGGGTTAATAATAAAGTCCAATTGTTTCCTGCTCTTATGCTTATGGATTCTCATATTAGCAATGCAATTAGTATAGTTCATCTACATCATACATTTATCATAAGAAATGTAGAGGATTGCTTAGTTTATATAGTTTACTGATAAATGTCCATCCATCAATGGTTATATAGTGGCAACATCTTTCTCCTGCTTCACAATTTATGAAGCATGCAGAATTACCTGTAAGAATCAACAAAAATGCAAAGGACGTTTCACAATTCCATCTAAGGACCATCCAAGCATAGGTCTTGCAATCTTTTTAGATGCAGAGTATTGGGAGTTAACCATTACTGGCCCAGTACACTGAAAATACATTCAACAAGGCATGAAGAAGGAATGGCTAAGTTCATTAGCAGTTCCAGGACGCATGGAGCATGCATGTAGAATAGCTGCCTCTTCGTTCCAGTGTGCCATGTCCTCTTCTTCATCTGACATTACTAAGTACATGCTTTGCTTTTCTTGTGTCCCAGCTATTACAGGAATTGTCTTGTGCATTTGCTGACATAGTTGAAGCTACTATAGGTTTCCTTCACATATAACCTCAATATAGTTGAAGCATCCAGATGGCCTAAGCTTATTACAGCCTGTTATATAATAGAAAATGGACTATGATTTATTTGTAACAAATCTGGGACCAAGGAGATTGTGTGCAGGGCATAGGGTCTATAAATCTTCATTGCTGTTTTTTTCTCCAGCAATGCCCCACCTGAGTAAGGAGATAGTGTATGCTGGCACAAAGCCCAGCATATTGCCAGTGAAGAAGTTACATTTTCTTTTCTCTATCTATTGAAATAATTGTTCATTGAGAAAAGAACATTGTGTGTCTTGTTTCCACAGGTTTGCAAATGCAATAACAGTCTGTTAGGAAAGAGGATTTGGATTGATTGAGGTGACCTGAAAATAGCTATTCTCAAGTTTGCCTTTTATTGCCGGAATTTCACTATTTAAATATAATACATCATTACTCCTGTGTTTTAGAATGCTGCTGAAAGGTAAGTATCCGCAAACAGTTGAACATGACTATTTAAATGCCATGAAATGTTCTCTTGAAATGCTAACAACTACAATACTGAGGTACGTGAAGGTGTATGACGCACTGATGTTCTGACCATGTAAGGTGGCGCCACGAGGACGGACCCTCTAAGGATATGTATGGAAACAGTGGAATTTCGATTAATGCACTTCCAGGGGTCCAGGCAGGGTAAATATGAACAGTTTTTATGTTTAATCAGAACATACAATCAGCAGCAATGCATTTTCCTATCAGGACCAACAGCTTCATCTTGGCTGACAATGCTGTCAGTCCTGATAGCCAAACACATTGCTGCTAATTCTATGTTCAATTAAAAATAAAAACATTTATCCTTGATGACCGGTTGGTGTTTAATTTACCCTCCAGTTTCCTCCCCCCTTACAGCCTTTACTCATGTTTAATGTGTGAGCATCTTACCCAGTTGGAATATGTTCTTTGTAATTTTGCCCCCTGCGTGGGGATCTGTTCTTTGTAATCCTGTTTTTTCATGTTTGAAAGTTTAGTAAAATCCTTTGAAAGTAAAAATGAAAAACATTCACACTTACCCCACCTGGAGGCGCATCGATTTAGGGCGGCTTTAGGACGTGTATGCACACACATAAAATATGTGCGCACATTGCGCAGAGAATAGAACCCATGGTTTTCAATGGGTTCATTGCTACCCACGCATTTTGCAAGTAAAAAAGTAACATGCTCTATTTTTGTGCTCATTTGTGCACCAAAGGTCCATATATGCACATGTGGGTATGTGCAAAACACAGCGCATATTCACAAACACCAACACATAATTTGGCTTAATAGTCATTTAAATTAGGGTGGGGGTGATTCCCCTGCCTATCTCAATGAGTGCTGCCTGCGCAAATGTACAGGCACGCGTGCAAAAATAAATTCCTTCAAAGAGCAAATACATTGCAGGAGCGAGCATTGTGGCACTTACGCTAATCTGAAGTCCCCCCCAAAGCTCCACTGTTTCTATACACATTATTGGTCAGCAGAGCGGACCGCAGCCAGCAGCCGCAGTAAACTCTTGTATCCTGCGCTAACATTGCTGTGCGAATACACAGCTGAGCAGTAGTAATACCAGTGATCTCCACTTATTGCAAATGTACTAGGAGACATTTCAAGGTTCTTAATAACTTTACTGGAACTTATAATACAGTATAAATAGGCTACATTGGGAAGTCTTTAAGCCTGATTCTACCCATAAGGGGTCAGTCTTTCAGAAATTCCATGAGATTTTGGTTTGAAACAGCTTGTCCGCTTGTATTCTGCTGCATTAATCTCTCTCCATAGAGGAGAGAGCCAGCAGCGGACACACGATACAACTGACATGCCGCAGATTTGACTTCCACGTGGCATGTCAGTTTCAGCGCAGCTTGCCCGTAGCGGACTGTCCACAGCATGTGGACGAGATTTTTGCAAATCCCGTCCACTTTGCTGCTTAGTTTTGGGCTTAAGATTGCAGGCAGACTTTCCGTGCAGAAATTCTGCGCCAATACTGCCCCCTGTGGACCCAGCCTATGACTAGAAATCCGCATGCAGAAAATGGAAGTTACATGTTCCTTCTTGTTGCAGATTCTGTGTTGTGCAATCCATGTTCGGGGTTGCCCATTGAAAAGTTCTCCCTGTGAACGTGGCCTAAGAGGAAAAATGTGCTATCAGCATGTCCATATTTTTAATGTTCATATACTATATAGCAATGAGACTTTCTCTGCATGTTCTTTGAAGAATGTGTGCTGGAAAAACTTTCCTTCCAACAGTTTACCCTCTTTATGTAATGTGGATATAATGTGATTAAATAGCATGATCATTTTATATAACAGTTTTATTTTCTTAGTGCTGAATCATTATATGTGCTAGCTTCAATTCTTTCCGTCACACTCCTATTTTCTGATGCTTTTGTATCTTTTGAGCAGTCACCTTGTAAAACTTGTCTGCAATCTGATCCTTTACAATAATACATTCTGTACTGTTATTGCTTACCGAAGTGCTACATTTGATTGCAGCTCTGACACAGCAGTCCTTGTCCTATTTTTCCGCTGCCTTGGAAAAAAAACTTCGTCTCTATATCCCCTAGTGAGATGGGGCTTAGAAGAAAAAAAAATCTTGCAAGGAAACCCCAGAGAGATCTAGCGAAAAAATTCAAGATGTACTCAAGCAGGTTCGTTATTATTTGATGTTTCCTTTCATTATTCTGAAGTTACTTTCTAATCTTTTGACAAAATCATAGTGTCTTTTGAAGGTTTGTACGCTGCAGTGTTCAGAAAGCCAAATACTGCTTCTACAACAAGTCAATATAACTGCTTCAGAACATCAGGAGCCTTGACATTCTTGAATATTTTATGTTAGGTTTCTTTTTTTATTGAGTATGTATGTGAAACTCAGCTTGAAAAACTACACAAATTAGCAGAATCAACAAACAGGAAATCTTTCAGATAACTTGGTGTTACGTGCTAAATAATAGTTTATGGAAGTTGGAAGTGTGTCATACGGAACCCTCCCTAAAATTCAGGCATATTCCAGTAAGAACACTTCCAAAAGCATGATGCATTTGAAAGAAAAAGTATGTTAACCCTTTAGAATTACCCGGATATCAGCATTGATTACTAATAAAATGTGGTTCCATCGTTATCGAAGGCTAGATGCATACTAGCCGTATGTACGAGTTGCGCCCGATCACCTCGGGCATTGCTTGTATTAAACAATGTATGCTGTCCACTATGCATGCATACAGCATATTGATATTCAATGACAATCCGTAAAATGTACAGGAATTGGAAATGCCATGAGTTTTTTCAAGTAGGCCATCAGTCTTTGTGAAAAGCTATCCATGTGCATAGCCTCATAGGTCTATGATGGGACCATGTACTGTCTTTGGATGAACACAGGCAGCACACAGTCCAAAATACAGTGGTGTGCTGGAGAAATAAGTTACAATTGTAGACAAACACTACCTAAACTAATAATACGGTTATACTTTTGTGTCATATCTGTTCATGTTATTGAGCACATTAAGTAAGCATCCAAAGTGCATGAAGAAGAAGGAAGTGAACCTCTGTGTAAATGGGAACTTGTCCAGTCTCTAATCTCACCCAGGATGCCTGCAGCACAGTATAGTGACAAACACAATGATTTCAGTGGTCTGTCTTTTATACCAATTGCTTGGAATTGAGCCACAGAGATGAGTCTGATTTGGCTCATTAATGTTCATATATTCATTGCTTATCCCACCTGCTTTATGCCCTCTGTTGCTGATTAACAGGTTTTTCTATATTGCCTTTGACAAACTGTTGAAATTGGCATGTCTCTCACTATATTGTAGTGCGCACAGCCTAGTTACCCTTAGGGACTTTACACGTTCCCTTTAATTACTTCTTTAGGAGCTAATTGGCAAGTATATATATGGGAGCAGAATTTTCTCTTGTCTCGGACAACTCGATCCCCTCTCTATTACAGCTGGAGGCTTGTGGGATTGAAAACTAACGTGTCCAAATTAGCATAATTCCCTCAGGTGAGAGTTTTAGGCAGGGTTCACACAGGGCAGATTTGCTGCTGTTATGCCGGGGTTTGCCGTTGCATATCCGCACTGCAGCAAAACCGCTGCGTTTGCAGTGCAATGCAGCACAAATGAGTTTTGGAAAAAAGCTGTTCTCACAGGACGGATTTTTCCCGCACAGCTGCAGTGCGGAAATGCAACTGTGGCGCGGTTTTTAAAGAAGCAGCATGTCCATTCTTCTGTCTTTTCCGCCGCGCTTTTTTGTCCATAGACCTCTATGGACGCAGCTAAATCTGCACCAAAATACACTGCAAAATGTAAAAAAGCGCTGCGGAAAAAAACGCTTGCGGATTTTTCCGCAGGAAAATCCGCAGGAAAATCCGCAAGCCAAAATTAACCTTTGAAGCAGTTTTGCCACAGAAGCAGTTCTTCTGCGGCGAAACCGCAGCAAATCCGCCCTGTGTGAACCCAGCCTTATGTGTTGGATTTTCTCTCCATAGCCTTTCATTATACTAAAGTTAGATCTGCATCTTATCCCTTCTGGATCAAGGCAGGGTCATTTCAAAATGAGGGCAGTCCAGAGGTCAGGGCAATACAACAAGCTGAGGTTAGGAGTGGAGAATGCAGAGACGTCAGGTATAGCCAGAGTTAGAAATCAGAAAGTCAATAGGCAGAACAATCTTCCTTTGATCTTTTTGACATCCAGGATCTTCAAACTCCTCCTCAACATTGGTTGGTTTAGTGGAAAGCATGAAAGGCTAAAAAAATGAAACAGTATGAGAGGCTTCAGAAGACAAACATGAAAGGAACGGAGTATCCTCCAAGATACTGGTAACTGAAATCTACATAATACTGGATGTGAATGAAGGTAAATATAGCTGAATATTCCTAGAGGATAACTAAACTCTCTCCCTTAGGGATAAAACAGGAAGAGATCTACACTTTTTTCAGCTGCCTTCTTCATATGGGATACAGCTTGAGAAAGTGAGTCTTTTGCCTTTTTCCAAATGCTCAGAAACTGTTGATGAGAGGTGTTAACAGCAGGAATTGTAGATGTCAAGGAGGTTGTTGGCAGTGGTGCCAGAGGATGTTGACCATATATTATTTAGAACAGCGTGAGTCCAGTGGATTTATTAACAGGACTGTTCAAACAGAATTCGTGCAGGGGCAGGAAGGACATCAAGTTATCTTGTTGTGTAGATACAAAGTAAGTCAATAAGATCTGCAAAGTCTGATTGGCTTGTTCTACTTACCCATTTGTTTGCGGGTGATAGGCAAAAAAAAAATTCAATTTCACATCAAGCAGACCAGAAAATGCGCTCCAAAACTGTGGAACTTCCCAATTAGATACTATGTGGAGAAGCAGATTATGATATTTATAGATGTGTTCCACAAATAACTGGGCCAGGCGGGAGCAAATGGTAAACCTTGAAGAGAAACAAAGTGCTATCTCTTGTGCTATTGGGGGAATAAAAGAATGCTGACTATCGAAAAACAAAGAGATAGTGAGGGAACACCTAGATAACTTAAATGAATTCAAGTCTCCAGGTCCAGATGAATTACATCCTACAATACTAAAGGAAGCAGCAGAGGTAATTGCTGAACCGCTCCCCATGATCTTTGAAAATTCCTGGAGAACAGGAGAAGTCCCAGAAGATTAGAAAAGGGCACATCTTTTCTCTATCTTCACAAAAGGAAAGAATGTGGATCCAGGAAACTACAGGCCTGTGAGCCTGACTTTTATACTGGGAAAGATCTTTGAACAAATTATTAAACAGCATGTATGCAAGTACTTGGATAAGAATGGAGTAATTAACCAGGGCCAGCATGAGTGTGTAACAAACAAGTCATGCCAGATAAGTCTAATTTCCTTCTATGACAGAATCACCGACTGGGTTGATCAGGTAAATGTGATAGATATAATGTATCAATTTTTTAGTAAAGCATTTGAAAAAGTATCTCATTCCATACTTATTGAAAAAATGACCAAATATGGGATTGACAATGCAACTGTTAGGTGGATTCAGAACTGTCTGAGTGATTCTACTCAAAAAGTGGTCATAAAAGACTGCACATCCAATTGAAAGAATGTGTCAAGTGGGGTACCACAAGGCTCTGTCCTGGGCCCAGTGTTGTTCAACATTTTTATAAATCATCTGGAGGAGGGAAATAAGGAGAAACTAATCAAATTTGCCAGCAACGCAAAGCTAGGAGGGATAGCTAACACTAAGGAAGAGAAAGAGAGGATTCTAAAAGATCTAGAAAAGCTTGAACAGTGGGCGGTGGCTAACAGAATGGTATTTAACAAGTAGAAATGAAAGGTCCTACATCTGGGCAAGAAAAAGGGGAAAAAACCCCACAGAATTGGAGGAATTAGGCTTTGCAATAGCAGATGTTAGAAAAACATGGGTATACCAATAGATCATAGACTGAACATGAATCAAAAATGTGATACAGCAGCAAAAAAAAGGCACACCCAATTCTGTAATGCATTAAGGAAAGCATAGAGTGACATATATGGCCCAAGGCTGCCCCACCAAATTTGCTAAGATATGGGCCCTAATACTGCATCAGGCATATCTGACCAGCTTCTTGGCCAAAGGGAAATTTGGAGGTTTTTCTTTTTCTACTCTTCACTATGCACAGGGATATTGAATGCTTGCCGTGATGACGGTCATGTCGTGGGTAAAACATTGTTTTATGTTTTAGTTACTATTTCCCAGGTTGGGAATCTTGGGTACTGTTTGGGGGGGGGGGGATAAATAAAAGAGTATATGTAATTACAAAGGATGGGTGGAATACAAGAGTTCTAATTTTCAAATTTAGAAAACACTGCCGATATCTCTTCCTATGTATGTCTGTATTATATTGTATGAGAATGCCTAATAATTAACATTTCTTTTTAAAAAAAATGAGAAGCATAGAGTCTAGATTAAATGAGATAATTATCCCCCTCTACTCTTCCTTGGTCAGACCTCATCTGGAATACTGTGTCCCGTTCTGAGCACCCCGATTTAAAATAAGACATTGACAAACTGTAGCAAGTTCACAGAAGAGTTACCAAGATGGTGAGCGGTCTGCAAATCATGTCTTATGAGGAATGGTTAAAGGATCTAGCATTGTTTAGCTTGCAAAAAAGAAGGCTGCGAGGAGACAATAGCTGTCTACAAATATCTAAAGGGTTGTCACAGTGCAGAGGAATCAGCCCTATTCTCATTTGCATAAGGAAACACTAGAAGCAATGGGATGAAACTGAAAGGGAGGAGACACAGAGTAGCTCTTAGAAAAAAAACTTTTTGACAGTGATCAATGAGTGGAACAGGTTGCCACAGGAGGTGATAAGTTCTCCTTCAATGGAAATCTTCAAAGAGAGGCTGGACAGACATCTGTCTGGAATGATTTAGTAATCCTGCATTGAGCAGGGGGTTGGATCCGATGACCCTGGAGATCCCTCCCAACTCTACCATTCTATGATTTTAGGAAAATGTGCCATGTTAGAAAACCAGTCAATGATGACCCAGAATACCAGAGGAGGGTGGCAATTCAGTAAGGGCCGGACCACATTGCCTTCTGCACCATCCATTTCATGTATGGAATTGCAGTAGTGTGTCCTGGCCTGACGACAGGTCTCCAGACACGAACTCGGAGCATCATACATGCATATGATACTCTGAGTTAGGGTCCGTAGACCCTTGGTCAGACCGGGACACACTTCTGCACTTTGTACTTGAAATGGATAGTACAGAACACAGTGTGTTCGGGCCCTAATGAAGTCCATAGCTAAGTAGAGTCAAGGAGACTCTATAATGGGCATAGGCATTATTATACCTGCGAATTGTTGCCGAGAAAGGTTGTTGTGTGCACAATCCTGACAGGCAGAAACAGAATCCTTTACATCCTTATTAGAGATGAGCGAACGTACTCGTCCGAGCTTGATACTCGTTCGAGTATTAGCGTGTTCGAGATGCTCGTTACTCGAGACGAGTACCACGCAATGTTCGAGTTACTTTCACTTTCATCTCTGAGACGTTAGCGCGCTTTTCTGGCCAATAGAAAGACAGGGAAGGCATTACAACTTCCCCCTGCGACGTTCAAGCCCTATACCACCCCCCTGCAGTGAGTGGCTGGCGAGATCAGGTGTCACCCGAGTATATAAATCGGCCCCTCCCGCGGCTCGCCACAGATGCATTCTGACATAGTTCAGGGAAAGTGCTGTCTTGCTGGAGTTGCTATAGGGAGAGTGTTAGGAGTTATTTTAGGCTTCAAGAACCCCAACGGTCCTTCTTAGGGCCACATCTGACCGTGTGCAGTACTGTTGAGGCTGCTTTTTACAGTGTTGCACATTTTTTTTTTGTATATCGGCCGTGCAGAGTATTGCGTCCTCAGTCTGCAGTAATTTTACATAGTATAGGGCCAGTAGTGCTGAGGCAGGGACAGTGAAAAAGGTGAAAGATGTATACTGTCTATATAGGCAGTGGGCTTTTCCAAAAAACTTTGGGAAAAAACATTCTATTTGGGCTGCCTGTGACCGTCCTGAGTGTACTGCGTCTCTGCTGGGGGTAGTAGTCCTAATTAATACGCAGCCAGCTAAGTGTTACAGCAGGCTTGCGCAAAATTCTTTCCTGGCTCTGCGTTGGCCGTTACATCACCGCTGTCATCCTGTCCAGAGGGAAACAGTCTGCAGTAATTTTACATAGTATAGGGCCAGTAGTGCTGAGGCAGGGACAGTGAAAAAGGTAAAAGACGTATACTGTCTATATAGGCAGTGGGCTTTTCCAAAAAAATTTGGGACAAAAAAATATATTTGGGCTGCCTGTGACCGTCCTGACTGTACTGCGTCTCTGCTTGGGGTACTAGTCCTAATTAATACGCAGCTAGCTAAGTGTTACAGCAAGCTTGCGCAAAATTCTTTCCTGGCTCTGCTGTGCGTTCCGTAAGCGAAGTCAGCCTCCAACCACAGGCCAATAAGCGGCACATTTAATTACAGCGTTCTGTTTCTGCACTACTGGTAATACACCATGCTGAGGGGTAGGGGTAGGCCTAGAGGACGTGAACAAGGACACAGGCGAGGACGCGGAGGCCCAAGTCAGGGTGTGGGCACAGGCCGACCTCCTGATCCAGGTGTATCGCAGCCGACTGCTGCGGGATTAGGAGAGAGGCACGTTTCTGGCATCCCCAGATTAATCTCACAATTAATGGGTCCACGCGGTAGACCTTTATTAGAAAATGAGCAGTGTGAGCAGGTCCTGTCGTGGATGGCAGAAAGTGCATCCAGCAATCTATCGACCACCCAGAGTTCTGCGCCGTCCACTGCTGCAACTCTGAATCCTCTGGCTGCTGCTCCTCCTTCCTCCCAGCCTCCTCACTCCATTACAATGACACATTCTGAGGAGCAGGCAGACTCCCAGGAACTGTTCTCGGGCCCCTGCCCAGAATGGGCAGCAATGGTTCAGAATCCTCTCCCACTGGAGGAGTTTGTCGTGACCGATGCCCAACCTTTGGAAAGTTCCCGGGGTCCGGGGGATGAGGCTGGGGACTTCCGGCAACTGTCTCAAGAGCTTTCAGTGGGTGAGGAGGACGATGACGATGAGACACAGTTGTCTATAACTCAGGTATTAGTAATTGGAGTAAGTCCGAGGGACGAGCACACAGAGGATTCGGAGGAAGAGCAGCAGGACGATGAGGTGACTGACCCCACCTGGTTTGCTAAGCCTACTGAGGACAGGTCTTCAGAGGGGGAGGCAAGTGCAGCAGCAGGGCACGTTGGAAGAGCCAGTGCGGTGGCCAGGGGTAGAGGCAGGGCCAGACCGAATAATCCACCAACTGTTTCCCAAAGCGCCCCCTCGCGCCATGCCACCCTGCAGAGGCCGAGGTGCTCAAAGGTCTGGCAGTTTTTCACTGAGAGTGCAGACGACCGACGAACAGTGGTGTGCAACCTTTGTCGCGCCAAGATCAGCCGGGGAGCCACCACCACCAGCCTCACTACCACCAGCATGCGCAGACATATGACGGCCAAGCACCCCACAAGGTGGGACGAAGGCCGTTCACCGCATCAGGTTTGCACCACTGCCTCTCCCCCTGTGCCCCAACCTGCCACTGAGATCCAACCCCCCTCTGAGGACACAGGCACTACCGTCTCCTGGCCTGCACCCACACCCTGACCTCCGCTGTCCTTGGCCCCATCCACCAATGTCTGTCAGCGCACCGTCCAGCCGTCACTAGCGCAAGTGTTTGAGCGCAAGCGCAAGTACGCCGCCACGCACCCGCACGCTCAAGTGTTAAACGTGCACATTGCCAAATTTATCAGCCTGGAGATGCTGCCGTATAGGGTTGTGGAAACGGAGTCTTTCAAAAATAAGATGGCGGCGGCGGCCCCGCGCTACTCAGTTCCCAGTCGCCACTACTTTTCCCGATGTGCCGTCCCAGCCCTGCACGACCACGTCTCCCACAACATTGTACGCGCCCTCACCAACGCGGTTACTGCCAGGGTCCACTTAACAACGGACACGTGGACAAGCACAGGCGGGCAGGGCTATTATATCTCCCTGACGGCACATTGGGTGAATTTAGTGGAGGCTGGGACAGAGTCAGAGCCTGGGTCCGCTCACGTCCTACCGACCCCAGAATTGCGGGCCCCAGCTCAGTGCTGGTATCTGCGGCGGTGTATGCTTCCTCCACTAAACCACCCTCCTCCTCCTCCTCCAACGCAACCTCTGTCTCGCAATCAAGATGTGTCAGCAGCAGCAGCATGTCGCCAGCAGTCGGTGTCGCGCGACGTGGCATCACAGCGGTGGGCAAGCGTCAGCAGGCCGTGCTGAAACTACTCAGCTTAGGAGATAAGAGGCACACGGCCCACGAACTGCTGCAGGGTCTGACAGAGCAGACCGACCGTTGGCTTGCGCCGCTGAGCCTCCAACCGGGCATGGTCGTGTGTGACAACGGCCGTAACCTGGTGGCGGCTCTGCAGCTCGGCAGCCTCACGCACGTGCCATGCCTGGCCCATGTCTTTAATTTGGTGGTTCAGCGCTTTCTGAAAAGCTACCCACGCTTGACAGACCTGCTCGGAAAGGTGCGCCGGCTCTGCGCACATTTCCGCAAGTCCCACACAGACGCTGCCACTCTGCGCACCCTGCAACATCGGTTTAATCTGCCAGTGCACCGACTGCTGTGCGACGTGCCCACACGGTGGAACTCTACGCTCCACATGTTGGCCAGGCTCTATGAGCAGCGTAGAGCTATAGTAGAATACCAACTCCAACATGGGCGGCGCAGTGGGAGTCAGCCTCCTCAATTCTTTTCAGAAGAGTGGGCCTGGTTGGCAGACATCTGCCAGGTCCTTGGAAAGTTTGAGGAGTCTACCCAGGTGGTGAGCGGCGATGCTGCAATCATTAGCGTCACCATTCCTCTGCTATGCCTCTTGAGAAGTTCCCTGCAAAGCATAAAGGCAGATGCTTTGCGCTTGGAAACAGAGCCGGGGGAAGACAGTATGTCGCTGAATAGTCAGAGCACCCTCCTGTCTATATCTCAGCGCGGTGAGGAGGAGGAGCATGAGGAGGAGGGGGAAGAGACAGCTTGGCCCACTGCTGAGGGTACACATGCTGCTTGCCTGTCATCCTTTCAGCGTGTATGGCCTGAGGAGGAGGAGGAGGATCCTGAAAGTGATCTTCCTAGTGAGGACAGCCATGTGTTGCATACAGGTACCCTGGCACACATGGCTGACTTCATGTTAGGATGCCGTTCTCCTGACCCTCGCGTTACACGCATTCTGGCCACAACGGATTACTGGGTGTACACACTGCTCGACCCATGGTATAAGGAGAACCTTTCCACTCTCATACCCAAAGAGGAAAGGGGTTCGAGAGTGATGCTATACCACAGGACCCTGGCGGACAAACTGATGGTAAAATTCCCATCCGACAGCGCTAGTGGCCGAAGGCGCAGTTCCGAGGGCCAGGTAGCAGGGGAGGCGCGGAGATCAGGCAGCATGTACAGCACAGGCAGGGGAACACTCTCTAAAGCCCTGGACAGCTTTATGGCTCCCCAACAAGACTGTGTCACCGCTCCCCAGTCAAGGCTGAGTCGGCGAGAGCACTGTAAAAGGATGGTGAGGGAGTACGTAGCCGATCGCACGACCGTCCTCCGTGACGCCTCTGCCCCCTACAACTACTGGGTGTCGAAGCTGGACACGTGGCCTGAACTCGCGCTGTATGCCCTGGAGGTGCTTGCCTGTCCTGCGGCTAGCGTCTTGTCAGAGAGGGTGTTTAGTGCGGCTGGGGGAATCATCACGGATAAGCGTACCCGCCTGTCAACCGACATTGCCGACAGGCTTACACTCATCAAGATGAACAAAGCCTGGATTTCCCCAGACTTCTCTTCTCCACCAGCGGACAGCAGCGATACCTAAGCAATACGTAGGCTGCACCCGCGGATGGAAGCATCGTTCTCTATCCCCATCAAAAACGGGGACGTTTTTGCTTCATCAATCTGTGTATAATATTCCTCCTCCTCCTCCTGAAACCTCACATAATCACGCCGAATGGGCAATTTTTCTTAGGCCCACAAGGCCAAGTCATATAATTTTTGTAAACAATTTTTATACGTTTCAATGCTCATTAAAGCGTTGAAACTTTCACCTCAACCAATTTTTATTTTAACTGGGCTGCCTCCAGGCCTAGTTACCAATTAAGCCACATTAACCAAAGCGATTAATGGGTTTCACCTGCCCTCTTGGTTGGGTATGGCCAATTTTTCTCAGGTACATTAGTACTGTTGGTACACCAATTTTTGGGTGCCCTCGCCTACAGTGTAATCAAATGAATTTTTAGCCCACCTGCATTACAGCTGACGTTACATCAGTTGTGTTGGGCAATGCAATGGGATATATTTATGTACCGCCAGTGGCTTCCTGGCACCCACCCATGCTGTGGGTCCACAGGGAGTTGTAACTGCATGTGTCCACTTCTAAAGAACCCCAGTCTGACTGGGGCATGCAGTGTGGGCTGAAGCCCACCTGCATTAAGCACGACATTACCTCAGCTGTGATGGGCAATGCAATGGGATATATTTATGTACCGCCGGTGGGTTCCAGGGAGCCACCCATGCCGTAGGTCCACAGGGAGTTGTAACTGCATGTGTCCACTTCTAAAGAACCCCAGTCTGACTGGGGCATGCAGTGTGGGTCGAAGCCCACCTGCATTTAATCGGACGTTACCTCAGCTGTGATGGGCACTGCAATGGGATATATTAATGTACAGCCGGTGGGTTCCAGGGAGCCACCCATGCTGTGGGTGCACACGGAATTCCCATTGCGGAGTTGTATCTGCCCTGTGACTATTTATAAAAAACCGCGGTCTGACTGGGGCATGCAGACACCTTGACAGAATGAATAGTGTGTGGCACATAGGTTCCCCATTGCTATGCCCACGTGTGCAGCGCCTGATGGAGGTGGCACAGGATTGGATTTCTCATTGCTTCTGTACAGCATTGTGGGCTATTGCCCCGCCCCTTTTAAAGAGGGTCGCTGCCTAGCCGTGCCAACCCTCTGCAGTGTGTGCTAGCGGTTCCTCCTCATGGCAGACGCACTTATAAATAGACATGAGGGTGGTGTGGCATGAGGGCAGCTGAAGGCTGGGCAGGGACAGTTTGGTGTGCGCTGTGGACACTGGGTCGTCGGGGGGGGGGGGGGGTTGGGCAGCATGTAACCCTGGAGAAGTGGCAGCGGAGTGTCATGCAGGCAGTGATTGTGCTTTGTTGGAGGTAGTGTGGTGCTTAGCTAAGGTATGCATTGCTAATGAGGGCTTTTCAGAAGTAAAAGTTGTTGGGAGGGGGGGGCCCACTCTTGCTGCTATTGTGGCTTAATAGTGGGACCTGTGAACTTGAGATGCAGCCCAACCTGTAGCCCCTCGCCTGCCCTATCCGTTTCTGTGTCGTTCCCATCACTTTCTTGAATTGCCCAGATTTTCACAAATGAAAACCTTAGCGAGCATCAGCGATATACAAAAATGCTCGGGTCGCCCATTGACTTCAATGGGGTTCGTTACGCGAAACGAACCCTTGAGCATCGCGAAAAGTTCGTCCCGAGTAACGAGCACCCGAGCATTTTGGTGCTCGCTCATCTCTATTGTCCTCACAATCATGTACAGAAAATATGATACATTAATAAATAAACATAAAAATAAGGCTTCACTCTTAGATTGTAATTAGTAAAAACTATATAGTTGATACATTCACTATGAAGATAGAAAGCTAGATAAATATTTGCATTCTTTTATTTTACAGAATAATTAAATCTTTTATTTCTGATGTACTCCCTGTGGGCTTCGTGTGGGATGTGTAATATTACTTCATGCTTATACCTGGTATGTTTACATCTTCCAGCAATGCAGGTCATCCATTCATTACCACAGCCTCACAGATTGTCTTCTTTCTGCTTTTCTCAGAACTCCTGTAGCTCTGCCATCTCTCCTTGTTTATAGCAAGACATAGAAGTGAAGGTCAAGAGTCCTATGGTGGATTACGAGCTGTCATGATGAATTGCTACTGAATACATACCAGAAATCCAGAAATATTTTTAAACCTGGATGAAGGCTTATTACATCATTTACAAAGCAGAATCCTACAGACTTTTTTTTTTTTTTTTAGAAAGAATGACAGTTGTTTAATATATATATATATATATATATATATATATATATATATATATATATATATATCACAGTTGTTACAAACTGACCAGATAGCCTACAGTGTTTTGTTGCAGGTTGTATCAACATGTCATAAAACACTGGGTAGAGAAACCCTTTTAATTAAAATGGCTTTTCAGGACTCAAAAAAAAAGAGTTAAAAGGGCTTAAAATACTCACTTTTCCCCATGGCTACCTGTCCAGCTCTGCAGCCCTGGTGCCCACTGAACGGAACCCAAAAGAAGTATCAAGCGGTCACATGCCGTACATTGTGAATCTGACCATTCACCATCACAAGCTTCAGCTGTAATTCATCTATGGCCGCTGAAGCCTGTGAGAGGCTGAGCAGTAATGAGCATAATGTATGGCACGTGACCACCTGCCTCTTTTTCCAGGTTCTGTGTGGCGGGCACAAGAGCTGCAGCGCTGGACAGGGAGCCATTGGGTTAGGTAAGTATTTTAAGCTCTTTTAACTCTTTTTTTGAGTCCTGAAAAACCACTTTTATTCCACTATCTTAACTCTGAAGCTGGTTTCACACAGCAGAGAATCGAGTTCGAGATTTGTGCATTGCGAGACTCACAAATCTTGTTTGAGTATAGACCCCATTCCTTTAAATGGTTAATAAACATGAGCGATGCTGTGCAGAAAAAAAAATGCTGCATGTCCTCTTTTTACGTGGGACAGTAAAATATACTGCACAACATGCGATGTGCACTTGAGAGCGATGCAAGGATTCCCATTGAAAGAATGGGAAATACTTGACAATCCGCTAAGGTGCCTGAAAGCCATGCCAGGGGTTTGCGACATTACAGAAGTAATGTGAGATGTTTTTGCCAGAAAAACACCTCTCATCGGTGTGAAAATGCACAATTGTGAGCGCGATATCAAGCTGAGTTTCTCGTCCCGATATCATGCTCGCCCATCTGTAAGTAGCCTAAGGCAGTTTTTTCCAAACTCTAGTCTTCATGACCCCCCTAACAGGTCATAATTGATAGAGAGGCTTGATAGACTGCCTGCCCAATCGCACTATGATGTAATGTTATGGCATTATATCATACTGAAGAAGCAATCAAAGCATCACAATTTCTTGTCTCCTCTGGGGACTAGGAAAAAAGTTAAAATAAGGTAAATAAACTTTTCCTAATTATTAAAAAAAAGTAATAAAAGTAAAAAAAAAACAAAAAACATTTTGACATATTTATAATAAAAGATTCTAAATAATGAAAAAAAAATACATATTTTGTATCACTACCTCCGTAAAAGTAACACATTATTATTGCATGGTGAATATTAGAGATGAGCGAACGTACTCGGATAGGCACTACTCGTCCGAGTAATGTGCCTTATCCGAGTACCGCTGTACTCGTGCTGAAAGATTCGGGGCGCTCCGCTGCTGACAGGTGAGTCGCAGCGGGGAGCGGGCGGGAGAGAAGGAGAGAAAGATCTCCCCTCCGTTCCTCCCCGCTCTCCCCTGCAGCTCCCCGCTCCGCAACGCGTCCCGAATCTTTCAGGACGAGTACAGCGGTACTCGGATAAGGCACATTACTCGGACGAGTAGTGCTTATCCGAGTACGTTCGCTCATCTCTAGTGAATGTCATCAGGAAAAAAAACACAACGCCAGAAATGCATTTTTCAGTCACCCTGTCTCCAAGAAAAAATGCAATAAAAAGCGATCAAAAAGTCGTATTTATTTCAAAATGGTGCCAACGCAAACTACAGGACGCCCTGCACAAAATGAGCCCCACACAACTACGTCAACAGAAAAATAAAAAAGTTATTGCACAAAGAAGATGGCAGCAGAAAATAATTTTAAAAAACGAAAATGGGAAAAAAAAGAGCCATGTCTTTAACATATACCATATTGCTCTGAGTTGTTGTGAACTTTTACGGTCTGTGAGGAGACCAGTATGCATGAAGCCAGGTTCCTGTGGTAATGTGAAAAGGTACCAATTTTTTTTTACCTGTTTGAGACCAGCTACACTCATAGATGTAAAAAGATAAACATGGGCGCTGAGAGAGGGATTTGAGAGTCACTTAGGGGGCACTATTACCTTATGGAGGCACAAAGCAGGAACTCTTACCTTTTGGGAAGCACTAATGGGACAATATTACCTTGTGGGGCACAAAGGGAGATTATTTTTGAGTTGACGCACAAAGGGCAGTGTTGCACTAAGGATGTCTTATTACTGTGTGTAGGCACAAAGGAGATATTATTGTTTCATAGTGAGCACAACATGGAAATTATTACCTTGTGGGCCAAAGAGCGGATAGTGTTCTGTGTGGGGTCACAAAGTAGGCATTTTTATTTTATGGTCCACACAACAGAAAAATTATTAATGTGGGAGGCACTATTACCTCGAAGGGCACAAAAGAGGACTACAGTAGTGTGTGGGTCACAGTAGGAGAGCACTATCACTGTGCAGTCACTGAAGGTAACTGCATCATAAATAGTATCTGGTGTCTGACAATTATTTGGTGACTACACTATTTAGAAGTGTGCTACATATAAGAGCAGAGGTGCTGTATCTGAGCTTGATGTGTTGTAAAAGTAGTCTTACAGATATGCTGTCTCCAGTGTGTGTGTCTTAAGATCCTAAAAACATCCCTGGCTTCTAGTCCTGAAGTCATGGGTCACTTAAGAGACCCAGTGTTGCAGCTGAAATTATGGACTGCAGTCCTGGAAAGAACTTGTGCTGGATGTCCAAGCTCAACTACTGCACCAGAGCTCATAAGCTTTTAGCTAAGTTTCTTGACATATCCTGGCTTCACTAGCATCTGGTCCTTTTTTGCCACTAAACTTTAACCTCTGTTTAATGTGCTGTTGCAGGTGGCACACACTTTGGGCTATGTCTTTGCCGTGTGTGGTGAGGGGATTGAACACCTGTGAGAAATGTTACTGGCATCAGGGATGTTTGTTACGGGTGGATAATGCCCTTGCAAAACATGGCTGAGTCATACACTCAATGCCACCACTATCGGTTCCATTCTCTTTGTGAGAGAGACTATAGTTACTGCGTATTCCAAACCATTGCTGATTAAGGTCTCCCAGAATCAAGTGGTTACTCTGGTGACTGTTCTCATCAGTCTCCCAAGTCTCATTGGCTGCCTCCTCAGGAGAAAATTTTTCTGCTTATAATGTAAGTCACAGCCACACTCAATCTCTGCTGCCGAGCAGTGAGAAAGCAAGGTTACTTTCCTGAAGTTATATTGCTCAGCAGCACTGACTGAGTGGCTGTGGCTTACATGATAAATACAAGTGACAAAGTATAGTACATGGGATAAGGTCTTTTCCCCACACAATTAAAGAGAGGAAGACAAAATTACCTGTGGTGGAACATTTTCTAGTCACAGACACCACATAAAAACATGTAAACGTTATTATATTAAAAAGCTATTTCAAATCCCAAGGTCACAGAAGAATTTGGGAGTACAAATTTATAACAATCTTTGACACTGTCAGGACTGGAATGAACCTCGGAGGGGGTTTCTTGCATCAGTGGAGAACATGAGAAATCTGAAGCAGAGATAACACACAGGCCTGGTGACCCCTAACACAATTTCAGAGACCATAAAACTGCCACATTCCTATCAATGGACTAATTAAATATTTACTTCTTTGCTCATTTTGTTCTGGTATTGTTTTAAGTGCAAATTAATCAGCAAGTCTAAGCCTTTTCATATGTATGTGTGTATATACATGCCTCTTAATATCTATTCCATTTAAGCCTGATGAAGAACCCTACTTAGGTTTGAAAGCTCACTATAACATCCTGTATTACTGTTAGCCATTAAAAGGTATCATATTTACAAGATTACTTGGTTTCTCTTGCTGAGAACAATCACATTCAATTTTTCCATGACTCAGGTCAGTGTAGTATCAATGCACAGTGGGAAAGCTGAGTTAACTTTGTTCACATCTGTTGGTGCATTCTGTTTCCCACTTCCATCATAGGAACAGAAAAATAGAATGTCAGCTGACACTGATCCATCACGACGGACCCCATTGAGTATAATGGGGTATGTTGGGTTTTTGCGATGCCAAGCAGCATTTTACCAAACAAAATACCCATGCTGTGCTAATTTGTACCAGTTTTGCGCTGGAGGCTTCAAACCGAGCCTCCACTGTAGATGTTATCGGAGCTTTACAACTCAGTGATGAAGTGTTTGGCCATTTCAAGTTCTCTTGACTCAGAAGGACATGAGAGGGCTGAGTGCCTCATCACTGAGCTGCTTATAACCCAGATTTCCCATAGATGTTCCAAATCACAAGTTACAGTTGTCAAAGAGACCCCTATAAATTCCTCCTTTCAAAACCCTTTAGCTTTTCTTTACATGTAACATGCAAGAGGTGTGGGTGTCACAGTAGGTGGTACGCAATGCTGGGACCAGGAAACGAAGCAGATGCTGGAGTTACAAAAAGACAGGTTTTTATATAACGAATAAGCTGCAAAAGGATAATGGTTATGCACTTTTCAGAAAGCAGTAAAGTAAATACAATAATCCTATGGATCCTGTGATTTAAACCTGACTATTGCTAACTAAAAGTGAGAACAACTGATTTTATACATTATGTAAAATGACAATTATTACTTTGCAAAGCACCAGCCCTGAGTCTTTATTAGCAGGATCTATGCAACATTGCTTTCAGCGCTGTTTCGCGAGGCCTTCTTCCCTTACTGTACCAATACATGAGTACTCAAGCTTCCATTCTCAGAAAAAGGTCCTGAAGAATTCCAACATTCCTCTCCAGGTTGAGACATAGAGAGCAATCAGTTCCCCAGATCTCTAGCCCATTAACAACACAGGATGTTCAGTTACATCCTGTGCGTTCAGGATGTAAGGAAGGGGATTGGGATCTGATCCCGCTCCATACAATGCGGGTGACGGCTGTTTTTCCCAGCTGACACCCGCCAGCAGCAGCCACAATCAAAGTGAACATTGATTCCAGTTGTTAACCCTTTAAATGCTGCTGTCAGAACATTTAAATCCCCCGATCAGTTTTGCCGATTCTGAAATGAGATTATGAGGTGCTGTTCGGTTGTCATGGAAGCCTGAAGCCTTCTGAAGGCACCCAGTGCTGCCATGGCTGATTGCCTATCAGGCCATATGGCGTGTGAGATCACAGTATGATGTTCTATTCTACTATGGTATTACAATATACTGCAGCAGTGATCAATTGATCGCATGTTAGAGTTCCCTATAGAGACTATAAAGAAATGTAAAAATGAATTTAAATTTTTTTATTATTAGAAAAAATAAGATTTTTTGAATTATGTTCTTAACATAGTCTTTTCCTATATTCATAGTAAAACAAAACAAAAACATATTTGGTATCAAGGCATCTATAAAAGTCTAATCTATCAAAGTAATGTATTAGTAATCCTGTGCAGTGAACGTCATCCCCCAAAAAAGCACCAGAATTGCGCATTTTTGGTCGCCCAATCTCCAAGAAAAATGTAATATAATGTGATCAAAATGTTGTATGTACTCCAAAATGGTACCAATAGAAACTAGAGGATGTCCCACAAAAAACAAGCCCTAACACAACATGTCGGTGGAAAAATAAAAGTTATGGTCAGAAAATAGTATATGTTTTTCTAAAGCTATTTTATTTTTTAAAAGTAGGACAGCTTAAAAAAAAACCAAACTATATCAATTTTATATTGTTGCAATCTTCCATAGAATAAAGTTATCATGTCATTTTTGCTGCAGTGTGTACGCCATAAAGACAAGATATCCCTCTGCTCCCCGAAAAATTGGGGAATTTCTTTTTTTCCATTTCACTCCAGAAATTCTGAGCATTTATATAATACAATAAATACTGCCATTGATAATACCATGTACACTTTGCCCCAGAAATTAATAGCACACTATGTCCCCTGAAATTAATAATAGGCTGTGCTCATTAAAATTCTCTTTTCTTCTGGCATGAAGACTTCTTCCAGCCTCGATTGGAAGGGTGTTTCCACTTGGTGCGGATCCACTCCAAAATATGAAACATATTAGTAGCGATTAAAAGAGAAAATAAACAAACCCAGCCTTGAATACCTCTATCATATTATATTGGACATATTCAAAAATAAACAAACAAAAGACCAGATGTATTTCCACTTCTATCATGCCAGTACTGGTGAACAAAGACCAGGAAGAGAGAAGGTACTAGACAAATAGCTGAAAAAATAATAACCAGTGCCTTCCAAGTGGAGTTTACTATCAGATCAGTAATCAACTGCTCTCCACATCACATGACCCAGCAGCCCGTGTGTCTTCAATACCGCTCCTTTGTCAACACCTCCTCTCTAGTTCCTTCTCCTCTGGGGGGGTAAGAGAGGGTGCGTTGATGGGGGAGCATTATTGAAGATCCCTAGGCTTCTGGGCTGTGTGATGTGGAGAGCAGGATAGCAGGTGATTACTGATCCAATGGCAAACTTTCCAGGGAAGGCGCTCATTATAATTGATGTATGTGGTGGAATAAATGCCCCCCGCCGAATCCCTGATCTAAAAGAGGACCGCCCCAGGCGCAGTGGTCCCTGGCATAGCGTACTACTGCTTTTTATGCCATTGCTATGATACCACATTATCGCCAGTTTATAAGCTGTGACTGTAAACCACAGAGATGCTTGGGAGAATATAATATTTATTTTTAAAGCGCCATTTATTCCAGTGTGCTGTAAATATGAAAAGGGTTTATGGCAAATAAGACAAAAAAACAGGAACAATGAGTATAACTAAGTGAGTGACAGGCTGGTACACAAGGAAAGAGAACTTTGCCCACGAGGGCTTACAATCTACTATGTATATATAATATTAATCTAAATATTCACCTCATTAGCTGCATTCACAGATGATGATTGTATTTTTAACTAACACTTAGTCATCCTCATTTAATGAATCCCTAGGAACCATTATGTCATAAATTGACAGTGGTAGTCTTTGAACAATTCATAACCTTGATTAATATTCTGTTTGACTTCACTTCATATAAACATTTCAGGCAATAGCAGAGAGAACCCTAATGGAAACATAAGAATTCATGTAGTGTTATGTGACGGCTTGCTAATATTAACAAGCATATAATTCACCTTGACTTAAAAGTGGAGCTTTGAAATGTCTTCTTTAAAATTAAAAAATGAAGTGTGTCTCTAGCTGTGCGGCTCACCATGTGTCTATAGGAATAATGATTGGGGGTAGAATGAAAGGTAACACATACCCACTATTATATTTCTGTTAGATAACAGTGTTCAGTGGTTAATATTAACACGTTTATTAAAATATCGTTATATGGCCTGGAGCTCCACTTTTCTAATATGTCACTTTGAATGTCCTGTATATATTGCACTGCCTGCTGTGATAAATGTAGAACTGTAAAGATTCAGCTGGCCACCACCACCACTACTGAACCAGAATTTTACTGATTGTAAAGCAGACAATGTAAAAGATAGGAGGGATTGAGGGTAACCTAATAGAGAAATAGAGCCCCAATCTGTATCACAATATATAAATAAATTCATTGAGTAGTTTTTTTTTTAGTAAAAGCATGTTGCCACAAAAAATCTAACAGGCATATATATACTGACCTCTCCCTTCTCCCCAGTCAGTTGCTTGGTCCTCCTCTCCGGTGTTTGTTTACAGGCTGCAGTCCTACCAGTAAGTCGATCAGCGATTGATTGCTGGGCTCCGACATTGGCTGCAGCAGCTATGACATCCTGTGAACAGGCTGGGGCAGCCTATAAATGTGACTTCTGAGGGGAGACCTGCAGTAGTAGGATACAGCGAGGAGCAGGGAGAGGTGACTACATGACTGTTATTTTACTGAACAATGAATGGACGTGCTTCTTCTTAAGAACTCTGAAAAACGCATGTCCTTCGCTGCTTCTGCATTTGTTAAATATGTACTTTTCTGTAAACATTCCATCTAAGTCTCTTTGTGTTGGGACCCCAAATTGCTAGATAACCAACCCAAAATTCTCTTTAGGCAACCTCTTTGTGTGAACAGATCCTTGAATACAGCTACTTGAAGCAATGCTGCTGCGTTATCCCCTGGGATATTGTTTGGCAATTCCTTATTTCTCATACAATACAGCAGGGGGTTTCTTGCATCAATGGAGAATATGATAAATCTGGAGTAGAGACAGCAGGCCTGGTGACCCCCTAACACAAATTTAGAGACCATAAACCTGTCACATTCCTATCAGTGGGCTAATTGGTATTTACTCCTCTGCTCATCCTGTTCTGGTATTGCTTGAAGTGCAAATGAATCACACTACGTCTATGCCTTGTCATATGTATGTGTGTATATATACATGCCTCTTCTGATCTATTCCATTTAAGCCTGAGGAAGAACCCTTCATAGGTTTGAAAACTGGCTATAACATCTTGTATTTCTGTTAGTCGTTAAAAGGTATCATATCTGCAAGATTACTCGGCTTCTCTTACTGAGAACAATTGCATTAAGCTGTTTTTGTAGTACAGTTGTGGTCAACAATATTGGCACCATATAAAATATCTCCTGAAATAAAGCGTTTGGTAAAATTGCTTAAATATATATTTTTGATACAAAAAAGCACAAGACACAAAAAATAGCTAAATAATGCTGCAGAAAAAAAAGGCCGCAATTAATGGCACCCGTGGTTCGATTTGAAACTGTGATCAGTTAGGGTGCTAGTACATGAGCGTCATTAATATTTGTGTAATAGCAACAAGTCCCGGGGCTGCCCCTGTGCTTGTAGGTTCAACCTAAGAATTGTGAGGAAGATGCGAGCACTGGCATTTGTGTAATTACAACCTTAGGTCAAAAACACATGAACGTGTTTTTCTCCCTTTATGCAGCCCTGATAATCACAGATGTGTAAAGGAACAAAACAAAACCTCTGATTTCAATTGAGTTCAGTGGTCTCATTTTCACTGCTGGGATTTCTCGGTTATGAATCCTACAGCCAAGAAAAGATAGGACCTGCCCTATCTCCTTCACAGGTAGTGAATACCAACTATGGGAATTGGGCGGCAGCTACCTTCTCGGCAACTAATTTTAAACTCATTCGCTCTGGCGCAGAGTTTGAAAGGCTGGTGAAAGGGAAGACATTTGCCTTGTTCAGGTACAACTACGCTCCGTAGCGGCGTGTGTAGTTGGTTCCAGATATGTTCTTTTTCCATCACAATTAAGCAGTGATTCATGCATCTCCTTGTGCATTGTGCACCCCCCATTTACTTCTATGGGGACCATTGGTTCGCAAATAGCTTAATGGAAATACTGCTCCCGAGTGTAAAAGGAAGACTAGGTTTGAGTCTGAAAAAAATGGGCCCTACAGCAAGATAATGACAAAGAACACAACCAAAAATATACAAGAATGGCCAAGTAGTTAAAGTGACCCTCCGGGCCTGAAGAAACAAGGATGGCCGCACCAGCTTCTCTGACTACTTGATGTACGCTGTGTAATAGTATGCATCATTTGTCTAAGCCACTACAATAGCTTTGATTAGCCAGTGTTGTCCACATAAGCAGTGCTGACCGGTCAGAGCAGCATGTAGTGTCCTAGACTAGCAACCAGTCAGCATCAGGTAGTCAGAGAAGCCGTTCGGACATGTTTGTTTCTCCAAGACTGGAGAGTCACTTTAAAAATGGACTGTTTTTAACTGTGTAGCAAGTAGTACTGATTTCAATCGAATTGAAAATCTTTGTAGAGAGCTGAAATCTGCTAATGACAAGGGAATCCTGCAAATATTTAAGAGCTTTATGGACCTTTCACACGAGACAGACCTTACACCTCAGGGCGCAGCCAAATCCGCAGCTATGGAATTCCATGCCAAAATCCGCAGGTCTAACTGCTTATTTTGATGCAGAATTGCAGTCAGGTTTAAAACCATTTTCAATTCTGTATCAAATTTCGTAGGTAGCCTGAGTTATGTGGCCTATTCCGTCCCATGTGAAAAGTTTCAAGGAGAATTGCAGTGGAAGTGTGGAAGAAACTACCAGCAGAGAGATGCAAGAAGCTCAGAGATGGCTATGAAAAACATCTGGAAGCTGTCACTGTAGCTAAAGGTTGTGCAACCAAACACTGTGTTTTCCCAAAAATAAGACCCTGTCTTATACTCTTTTTTGCAGCAGAAGAGGCACCGGATCTTATTTTCGGGAGGTGTCATACTTATCTAGCAGTTGCTGTTTGGGTCTCTCCCGCTGGGCTGCGGCATTCCTGCAGACTTCCATGTAGTCCTCAATGCCAACAGAGCATCTCTTGCTGGTGATGGGGCTTAAAGGGGCTTGATTACCTCGCCTCCAGTAGCCAATTGCTCTGATTGATTCAGGAACACTGCCTCAGTCAATCAAAGACGACTCTTGATGAACCAATCACAGCCATTCAATGATGGCATTTAGAGCAATCGCTTGCAGGAGGTGGGGTATTCAAGCCCCATCACAGAACAAAAGATGCTCCCTCAGCATTGACGACTGCACGGAAGCCTGCAGGAACACCGCAGCCCCAGCGGGAGGGGCGCGAACAGCAACTGCTAGGTGAGTTTTTATTTTCATGTAGTGTAGCTAAGGCTTATTTTCAGGGTAGGGCTTATATTTTGAGCCCCTCACCCTACCCCCTTCCTTCCCCAAAAGTCAGAGTAGGGCTTATTATTGGAGTAGGTCTTATTTTGGGGGAAACGCTGTATTTTTAGAAATGACTGCATGTATGTTGACAGGTATTTTTTTTCTTTTTTCTTGAATGTATTTAGACATGCTATTAAAATAGTATCTAGTGATACAAAGTTAGTAAATAATATCTAATGTAAACAATCAAGGCTTATACAAAAGGTCATGATTGGAGGAGTCAGTATGCTAAAATACATCATATGGATAGAATGTTTCCCAGCACTCAACCCTTTTAACCTAAATCACGTAAAAATATTCAAATTTTCTTATATTGGAGTTACATTAACCTATTAACACTAATGGACTACCAATTATGCACTTGTATCTGCAGTACTTGAAATATGTCCCATACATGTCTTTTTATATGTTCAGTACTTTATTGTGCTTTTTTTTTCAAAACACATCCACATAATAGAGCGTTACAATAACGCAGTCCTAAACAGTGCTGCAAGTTTTTGATGCTACAATTGCATATAAAAAACGTTTATTTCCCGTAATTATTAGAAAAAGTGAAAAAAAACAGAAAAAAGTCAGTTATTGCCCTTGCCTGGCTTTTCTATCTTGCACACTATACCTAAATGTAAAGAATTAAGAAAAAAAGATCCCTTATGAGGCTACCCCAAGAGGGTATGGTGATGCAAAGGAAGGACTTGTTTATACTAAGAAAGAGGAAATAAACTTGAGCTGTTTAACAACTGTGGTCTCCTCTAAGAGGCAACATAGGAATGCAGGAACTATATCAATGCATATACGTTCTTGCTTTCAAAGAAACAGACTTGGCTTCCTATATTAAAGCAATTTTGGAATTCAGCCATAATAGTATTCAGTGGAAGTTTAAAATAATCAACAGCATAACAGTTCTCAGACGAGGAGACGGCAAAAACCTCCTGAAACAGCAGTGACTGGAATAGATTTCCAGTTGGATATCCCAAAGGACTTCAATTGATTTAATGGAGATTCATATATGGAACTTATTACTGGACAGAACTGTTGTATTAATTTGAGGTTTTTTTCACATATTACTGTGCTTCCCCAAAAATAAGACCCTCTCATATTATTTTTTGCTCCAAAAGAGGCACCGGGTCTTATTTTCAGGGGGTGTCTTATACTCACCTAGCAGTCGCTGTCCGGGTCCCTCCCGCTGGTCTCCGGCAATTCGGTAGGCTTCCATGTAGACCTCAGCGCTGACAGAAAATCTCTTGATAGTAACGGGGCTTGCATGAATACCCTACCTCCAGCAAGAGATTGCTCTGATTGGTTTGTGAGCGCCGCGGCTCAGCTAATCAAAGCCAGCGCTCAAAAAAACAATCACAGCAAATTTGATCAGTTTCCCCTCAATTTCCTCCTAGAGATCACTTCTAAAAATGTTGAACAACACTGGATCCAGGACAGACGCTTGTGGTACCCCACTTGATACATCCTTCCACTTGATGTGCAGCCATTTATGACCACTCTTTGAGTATGATCACTCAGCCAGGTGTGAATCCTCCTAACAGTTGCCTTGTCAATCCCATATTTGGTCATTTTTTCATTAATGATGGCATGATACTCTGTCAAATGCTTTACTAAAGTCAAGATGTACTATATACCTGATCAACCCAGTGAGCGATTCATAGATGTCATAGAAGAAAATTCGATTAATCTGGCGTCAATTTTTTGTGCTTTGATGAATTACTCTATTTTTATCCAAGTACTTGCATGCATTCTGTTTAATAAATTGTTAAAAAATCTTTCCCGGTATAGAAGTCAGGCTCACAGGTCTGTCGTTTCCTGGCTCCACCTTCTTCCCTTTTTGGAAGATAGGGACAACATTTGCACTTTCCAATCTCCTCTTCCCCATGAATTTTCAAAGATTATGGCGAGTGGTTCAGCAATTATCTCTACTGCTTCCTTCCTAGGATGTAATTCATCTTGGCCTGGAGACTTGAATTCATTTAAGTTAGCTAAGTCTTCCCTCACCATCTCTCTGTTCATAGATACCCTGCATTCTTTTATTCCCCCAATAGCACAGGGAAGATCAGTTGATGTCCCATCTACTTTCTGTGAGAAAACAGATACAAATAGAGAAATATAAAAGTTCTGCCTTCTCAACATCATTTTTAACCAATTCACAGTTTTCATCCTGTAAACATCCTATGGCATCTTTGATTTTTCATTTGCCATACCCCCCAAATCCTTTTTTATTGCTTTTGGCCTTTGTTGCAAGCCTCAATTCATTATTAGCATTAGCTTTTCTGACACTTGGCCTACAGTTTCTGCAGACCGCATTATATTCTTCTTTAGATATTTCCCCCTCTTTCCATTTGATAAACATATTTTTCTTCCTTTTTAACATGTGTACAAGATCTGTGTTCATCCATCCTGGTCTCTTTAAATACTTCCCATTCTATCTTCTTTAAGGAATTGTTAAAGATTGTGTTTCTCTCCTCCTTATGGACATCCAATGATTGGATTCTTCCTACCCTCTTTCTAAGTCTATTAAAATGCCTTTCTGAATTCCAACCTTAGGGTGCATTCACACAAGTGTGTGTGCGTATGTGAACATTGGTGCGCACAAAAACAAGCACCCATGTACATTGAAAGAAACGCAAAAATATGATCCGTGCAGCATCAATTTCAATGGGGCCATGGCTGCTGCTGGCGACTGCATGGAAAGCAATAGCAATAGCACCCCTGCAGTGATTTTCAGGGAAGGGCTTGAAAAATAAGTGCTTTCCTGAAAATCAGCCATGGCTTGTGTTAAAAAAAAAAATATATATATATATATATATATATTCACCTCTGTGACAGCTGTAGCAGATTTCTTCATCTTGGCAGGGAGTCTCCTTCCCTCTGAACACTGTGACAGCACTGTCACAGTATTCAGTGACCAAGGGACTCCCTGTGAGGCTAAAGAGTACCCCTGCCACAGCTGTCACAGCTGTGGCAGAGGATCGCTATGTTCTCCCATTGCTCTGAATGGGACTAGCACTTCTACAGTCCCATTGAAAGGAATGGGCTGCCAGCAAGCCCTGCAGGGATTTTTGGGGAATTCATTGAATTCAATGAATGGCCAAGTGCTGCCTGTGATTGGCTGAGTGCTGTGACCAATCACAGGCAGCGCTCAACTGTTATTCAATGAATGGCTGAGTCATGCCTGTGATTGGGTGGGCGCTCAGCCAATCAGATACAGCCCTTTCAGCAGGTGGGGATTTTAAATCCCCGCCTGCTGAAACAGATTCAGAGCAGTGCAGGGAGAAGACAGGCTGGACGCGCCTGAGCCCTGGCAACTGAAGAGTGGAGAGTATATATTTTTTTCTATTTTTAACACATTCTATGGATGATTTTCAGGGAAGGGTTTATATTTAAAGCCCTTCCCCAAAAATACCTGCAGGGCTTCCCTGCATCCCATTGCTTTCAATGGGACTGCAGAAGCGCCAGTCCCATTGAAAGCAATGGGAGAACATCGCGATCCTCTGCCACAGCTGTGACAGGTGATTCTTTACTCCCCGTGGGGAGTCCCCTTGCCACTGAACACTGTGACAGTGCTGTCACAATGTTCAGTGATAAGGGGACTCCCCATGGGAATATTTACACGCACCATGGACCTGTGGTGCACGCATGTCCTATCTTTTACAGGTGCACGCGTTTGCATAGGGAACCAATGGTTCTAATAGACGCATGGTTTTGTGCACACAATTGTGCGCACATAAACACGCTAGTCTGAATCCACCCTGAAGGTCTTCTCAGGTCATCCTCCGCTTGTTATTCAAAATTCAAGGATAGCATGATCACTGCCTCCTAAGGTCCCAGCCACAAGTACTTCCTCAACCATTTCCTCCCTGTTGATTAGAATTAGGTCCAAGATAGAATATCCCCTTGTTTTCTCTTCTACCTTTTGGAAAATAAAGTTGTCAGCAAGAGCAGATAAGAATTTGTTGGATCCATTATTTTTACCTGAGAAAGATTCCCAACAAATGTCTCGATAGGTAAAATCTCCCATGATCACCATGTCGTGTTTTTTTGAGAACTTGGCAATCTGATGTGAAGAGAGTTCATCGATATCTTCTGCTTGTCCAGTTGGCCTATAGTAAATGCTTACAATGGTGTCCTTTCTGCTGTTTTCTCCTTGTATTCTTACCCAAACAGTTTCTATAGACCTACCATGCTCTGAAGCTTGAATCTCTGTGGAGATGACTGTTTTCCTACCATACACCGCAATACCTCCTCCTCTTTTATTAAGTCTGTTTCTTATTTTTTTAAAAATGCTATCCTTCAAGCCTTGTATTCCAATTGTGTGTATCATCCCACCAAGTTTCCGTGATGCCTTTGACATCATATTTCTCTTCCTGTATCAGGAGCTCCAATTCCCCTTGCTTGCTTCCCATACTCTGTGTATTTGTGTAAAGACATTTTAGTTTGTGATTGGTGTCTCTTGCTCCTCTACTTTCCTTCAGAATTTTTTTGTCTTTGTTCTTTCTTTCTTCTAATAGCGAGGTTCTCAAATATATTAATTAGCTGTATAGTTTTACCTGGCCTTTCATTTCCCTTCCCATATTGTTCTAGTTTAAAGATGATTTTTGTAGCAATTCACCTGCCAAATATATGCTTACCTGTCTTTGTAAGATGCAACTTGTCTATAGCAAGGAGTCTATCATATAGATAATTCACTCCATGGTTCATAGATCAAACTCTTTGCTGACGGCATCCTCGGCGTAGCCAGTTTTTCACATCTAGAATCCTGTTCCATCTTCTTATTGCATGGCCATCAACTGGGAGGGTGTATGAAAAGACCAACTTTATGTCCAGTTCCTTCACTTTCCTGCCTAGGTCCTCAGAGTGTCTGCAGATATTTGCAAGGTCCTTTTTTGCAGTGTCATTTGTTCCTACACGTTTTAGTAGGAATGGGTATTGTCTGTATTAGAATAAGAAAAAAGCACGAGTTGTAATCTACTTTATAAGTTAAATGTATAGAGTGTAACGTTGGGTGATTTTTGTAGCATTGTCATGTCAAATGTCTTAATTTTCTGTTTCTTATAGTAATAATGTAACATTGTATCAGACGATGACACCAGACATATTTCTACACTAATGAAGAAGAAAGGTGACATGTACGTGTTGACAAACAGGTTCAAGGAAAGGTCTTTTCGGTTATTGTGTTAAGAAGCATGTGTCTTCTTTTTACTGCAGCTTTGTGTAAAGAAAATGGATGGTGCAATTACTGGTTCAGAATATAAAAGATACACATAGTGCTATCGTTCCAACAAGACTTTTCCAATTTTCCAGTGTTTAATGCTTGCTCTTGGTCTTTGTCTACAAAGTGCTGGAACATTGTAACAAGGAGAATCAGGTCTCTTAAGATAACTGATATAGAAAGCTTTTAACATACTCATGGATTAACTAAATCTATTTGGCAATACATCACTAACAGTAATTCAAATTCTTGACTTATTTTACATGATAGGAAGAACAACTGGGATCACTTAAGCCTCATGCGCAGCATTGCATGGAGTACTAATGTGGCACCCATTGAAGTCTATAGGGCAGTACCTTATCTATATGTTTTCAATTTCTCACAGTGGTTTTCCTACTGGATTAATACAGATAACTGATGGGACACTCTCCTTAATCTCACAGTGAGAACCTGGCCTACCTCTTTAAGTGCTCCTGAACCACCCACCCAACATGGCACCAGCAGTGTCAGCCTTTCCTTATGACTCACCAGCTCACTGCAGTCCAGTCTCCACCCTTGAAGTCCACATTACTGCTGGACACCATGGCTCCATGCCACGCAGAGCCTTACTCCTCCCCATTCCCCTGATCTCTGGCCCTTTACTGTACTGAGTACCATAGTGTCCAGTGGTAAAGTGAGCCTTGAGGGGGGTACAGCAGTGTAATGTCAGGTGCTAACTGGTGCAATGTCAGGTGGGTGGTTCAAGACCCGGATTTAAAGGAGTGGGCTGGAGAGTGCACCATTAAATTAGGGAGTGTGGTATTCAGCAGTAATGTGAGTTTATTTTCGTCTTACAGCTCCCATGGGCTGCTTTCTGGTGAGTCAAGCAGTGAGCCAATGAGTTATACCCAGAGAGTACTATATACTCAATAGAATAGACTCACTGAGAAAGTTATTACTGCTGCTACCAGAGGGGCTGATATTACTATTGCATGGGCTCTTGTGCTGACTTAATTTTCATTTTTTTGCCGTGATATGGGAGTGGGGGGGGGGGGGATATTGTATGTGGATACGTATGGTTTATATGCCAGGGCTGCTTTTTATTTCCAGCCTGATCCTGTCTGAGAATTATCCCTGTACAGTGACATTCTGTAACTTTGTGCAATATTTCTGTGTATTTTAGAAATACTCAAAGCACAGAGAGGAGACCAAAATAATCATAAGCGTGTCATGTTTTTAACTTTTTACTGAATTTGGTCATGGGAAAATAAATCCCCATTCTGCTATGTATTGTGTGTGCATCCATGACAGAACGAAATGCACAAATAGTATAGCAGTGGAAATGGGAAGGGAGCGTAGCAGGTTCATATGAAAATGGTCTTAGTTCAAAGTTCAACAATACCGTATTATGATTAAATCAATCATCCAGTTTCAGGACAGAATCGGTTCTAGGACCAGATGGGGCGAGAGGTATATTACCTGCAGTTATTCTTCTCTGTTGCCCCTTTTATCTGCTAGTACCAGGGCCCTGTTTTTAAACCTTCCAGATGGCCGATGCAATCTTCACACTATCTAATCCCCATAGTATACTGGTACTGTTAGACTACTTATGAACTATACCTGCTCTCTGACTGACCAGAGTTGGTCACATAATCAGTACTGGCCAATTAGAGAGAAGTTCACAGTGTTCATTAGATAGTTAGAAAATTGCTGTGGCCATTTTGGACAGATGAAAACAGGACCCAATTATGGTAGATTGGAGCAGTGGAAGAAAAGAATAACTCCAGGTAATATACCCCCTCCAGGTCTGGGACAGAATTTTGTCCCAAAACCGCAGAGTGACTTTAAGGTTGTTCAAAATAAATCATGGATAGCTGTTGGAACATACCAGCGCCTCAGTATCAAATGTCTTGGAAAAGTCCAGTTACACAGGATCCAATGACTTTCCCCGGTCCAGTCTAGAACTTACATCCTTGTAGAAGCTGATCAGATTGATTTGACAGGCATGACCCCCTCATACAGCTATTTTTCTTGAGGTACTCCAAGAGAGCATCTATTAGAAATCCTTCAAACAGTTTACCCACAATAGAAGTCAGGCCTCTTTTACATGGCCATAGGCTTTTTTACGTGTGTCCACTGGCGTTGTAAAAACGTGTGAACGGATGCACAAATCTAACGTTTGTATGCCCGTTCAGACAGCATGGGCCCCAGCGCATATATGTTGAGGCCACAATGCCATTGCCTCCCCTAGCTTTCCCCTTGCCGGCTCAACTCCTCTCTACTTCCCTCCGGCTGTTTGCACTGGGAGTGGGAGGGACACATGGAATACACTGAGGAGCTGGGAGGGCAAGATGCTGGCTTGCCACAGCAGTACTTGCCACTCTCCTTCCCGGAGGGACGCACGCAGGATAGGGATGCCCAATAGAGGGTAGAACAGGGCTTGTGGTTGTCATGGGTGATGCCACCATTCTGGTACCCACTGGCATGAACATAAGCAGGGAAATAATTGAGCAACAGACAATGATGGAGTACCTCAGGACCCTGGGAACGGTCAGGGCCAGGAATAACTTTACATAATGACACTTCAGCAGTATGCAAGGTACAGATTACAGATTGGAGAAGTGCAGGAATTAGATAAACTAGAGTACTTCCCCACAGCAGACACAAATTTATGGACGCTGGTGTGTGATGAATTAAAGACACATACCTTCACTCACTCGGACCCATACTTCAGGGCGCTGGAGTGTGAACAATGAGATTAGAGTGCTTCCACTCGACAGTCCCAGATCTCAGGATGCTTACAGAATAGATGAGTACCTCTGCACTAGGCCTTGGAATTAACACACACTCAGTGGAATCTCTCCTCTTCCATCTTCAACACATAAGGGCTGAAAGTGCCCCCATGTGTTTCTGTGCTTTCTCTCATTGGTGGTATTTAAGATGGAAGCCAAGATGGAACTCCTTTCCCACTCTCAAGCACTCACATTTATAGCTTCACTCATACTATGTGACGGGACATAAACTGATACTTTTCCAGACAGTCAGCTCACACTTTGCAGACATTAACCTCTCATTTGCTGCAGCTGTGCAATACTTATAACAGAATGCAAGACAGTTTTGCACAGAGCATCTACATCAGACATACATGTATGACATTATGGAGGGGGCCAGGAAAGCATGTGCTGGGCCACTACAATTTGCTCCCATAGAAGCCCATATAAATTGAATCTGCTAAAAAACTGTCTGCCATGACAGTGGATTCGTTTCAAAGTCCACAGTAGGAGCGCAGAAAGGAATTTATTACAAAAAAACCTCTGATTTTAACCCGCTGGTCATTCTCCTTTGGGTCCTTTTCCGTCTGTGGCTCTCCCTCTTGCTGAAGGATTCCTGGGGACTTTTACTTGTATTACGAGTGAACCTGGACCACCGGTGCGGACGGGGTGTCCCAGCATACTCCACGGGAACCCCGTTATGCACCAGGTGAGTAACTGCATTTTTTATCATATGGTGGCACAGATCATTGTTCCTGTTTCATAGAAGCCCATGCAGCAGTCGACATATTCCGGATGGAAAGATAGTTTCAGGACTATCTTTTGGCCCGATGTGAAAGCGACCGGCACTATATTGGCCCTGCTGGGCGCTTTTACGCTGCTGGAATACGGCCATGTGATCTGATGCATTGAAATCCAATGCATCAGATCGTAGCGTATGTCAGCCAGCCTTGAAAACGGCGGCCAATATACGCTCATGTGAAAGAGCCCTAAGACTTACTGGCTTGTAGTTTCAAGGTTCACTTTTTGACCCCTTTTTAAATCTATGCACCACATTTGCGATGCACCAATCCAGTGGAACAGACCCCGTCCGTATAGAGTCCTGAAATATAAGAAACAAAAGTCTATCCTATTAGTTAATTCTCTTAGAACCTAGGAGTGTATTTATCTATATTAATCTTTTCAAAATGAGAAAAGTTTGGTACCATTATAGCCAATAAAAGATATCATATCTACAAGATTACTTGGTTTCCCTTGCTGAGAACAATCTTTTTCAGGCAGGTCTGTACCTCTTCCTGGGCTAGACTGGTGACATATAGTGGAGAGTTTATTTTATTACTCTGCATCTCATGAGATTTCATTTAACAGATTTGCTTTCTCCTCATCACCCTCTACAATTTTTCCTACATTATTTATTAAAAAGCCAACACCTTCAGTATTAATCTTTTTTTCTCTTTATATAATTGACAAACAGTTTAAGATTATTTTTGCTCTCTTTGACAATGAGTCTTTTTGCCTCTTCCTTTGCTGCTATTATCTACTTTTTACATAACTTATTTTTGATTCCTATTAGGTTTTTAGTGCTTCTTCGCAGGCTTTCTGTTTTAGCTGCTTAAACGCTTTCTTGTTGCTGTTTATTGCCCCTTTTACATCTTTACTTAGCCACATTGGTTTCCTCTATTCCTAACCCTTTTATTCCTGTAATGTATGAACTGCTCAGAGTATTTAAGACATTTTAAAACATTTTCCATTTATTGTCTGTATTCTTATTTTCAGGACATTGTCCCAGTCAATAAGGTTAAGGGCATTTCAAAGCTGATCGAACTTTGCCTTCCTAAAGTTTTTGCATTTTCGTAGCTCCTCAAAACTCTCTTTTGAAAGACAAGTTGAAATGTACTATATTATTGTCACTATTTCCCAGATGCCCCTCAACGGGCAATGTTGGTTAATATTAAATCTAAAATGGCTATCCCTTTAGTTGGATCTTGTACAAGTTGGGTAAGGTAAATATTTTTATTTATTGACAGAAACTTGTTACCTTTATGAGATTTGCAGGTTTTGGCATCCCAGTTTACATCTGGATAGTTAAATTCCCCCATAATTATTACCTCATTGTGATTTACTGCTTGATCTAGTTGCCTCAGTAATAGATTTTCAGTGACTTCTATTATATTTTATGGCCTATATAAAGCGCTATGGGGATTGTATTATTGTTTTTCCTCCATGTACATCTACCTATAGAGATTCTACTTTTCATCTCCCTCACAGAAACATTCCTGTGATGTGGGCTGTAAATAAGATTTTACATACAATTAATCCCCTTCCCCTTTCCGAGTTTTTATGATCCCTTCTGTTCAGATTGTAACCCCATAAATTCACTGCTAAGTCACAGCTTTCATCCAACCAGGTCTCAGTTATACCTGCTATGCCTAGTTTTTCTCAGAAATTAATACTTCTACTTCATCACCTTTATTGGTCAGATGTCTAGCATTAGTCACCATACAGTTTCACGGTTTTGATTACTTTTTATTTTAAGTGTATCCCTATTAACGTTTCTGACAGTTCTAACTGTACTATCCCTTCCCACCGCTCCACCCCAATCTTAATTACCCAGTCCTAAGTCACTGTCTAGACTAGCTTCTCCTACATGACACAAGATGTACACTGGATGGCATTTTCACAAATAGATTAGATAAAAGTGATATATGCAAAAAATCAAATAGATACACAATAAAAAATACAAGTGACTCTTCCGAAGTCCATGAATACAAAGTCGCTAATCCCAAAACAACATATTTAGAATACAGCACAGACACTCACTTATGTTTGCTTTATATAGCACTTATCTGTAATACTTTCACTTCACCTCTGTTTAGAAAAGAATTTGTTACTGCTAGTACTGTATGTTGGACTTGAGGTGCTAAACAACTAATTAGTAAAAATGGACAGGAGGGTATGTCACTGATCAAAGAACAAGTCTGACCACTTAGTACGGCATGGAAATGACACCTAAATAGTCTGCACAATCGTTTTGGCACTGGTTGTGTTCAATCAATCAAAAAAAAAATCATGAAAAAAATTATTTATATATATATATATACTGTATAATGGCAGTACACAGAATGACCTGTATGGGGCTTTAGGCAGGCATTCTTGTATGTTAAATGAGAGAACACCTGTGGGTGTGGCAGAAAGTAAGGTAAAAGGATCAGTTCCTGCAATAAAACTGGTGGAAGCTAGAGTTTAACCCCTTCCCGCTATATAACGTACATTTATGTCATGCAGGTATGTATGAAGAGAGATCGTGGGGAGACTTCTCTTCATATAGCGTAGGCGTCAGCTGTTTATTACAGCTGACACCCGCAGGCAATAGCTGCGTGGCTGATCAGGCTATCAACCCTTTAAATGCTGCTGTCAATTCTGACAGTCGCATTTAAATTCCCTGATGTTCAGGAGTCCCGTACGCCCCCCGTGTTAGATTGCAGGGTGCCATATGGGTGTTATGGCAGCTGGGGTCCTTCTGACTGCCTATCAAGCCTTCCCCGTGAAAACAAGATGCAGCGAAAGATGGCGGAATGTCGTTTTTTTTTTCATTTTAGTCTACTTTTGGGACAAAATTCTGTCCCCGGACTGGAGGGGGTGTATTACCTGCAGTTATTCTTCTCTGCCACCCCTCAGTAAAGTAAGCCCATTTTTATTCCTAACAATATTCATCACCGTACATTCCGCGAAGCGCTCTCCAACACACATTATTCTCTCATTCTTTTATTCATTACATACCGGGTCCACCGCAGACTAAGAGTCACCGACACCAGCGCGCTCCACTTATGAATGTCTCAGATGGGAACAAGCAAGGAAGCATATACAACTTATAAAGACCACATATGTGTCCTGGTGCCCAGGATGCCTTGCCAGTCCTCTGCCCACCCCAGCATTTTCTACAACACACCTATTATAACATATCACATCTTTATGCATGTTCTGCTGGGGGCTCTATTTCCCTAATTTCTCCTAAACAATTGTGTTATCCATATCAACTCCATAAAAGTAATAATTTCCATCACACCTTTAAAAAATTAGCAAAATGCTACTAGTTCTCTTTTACAGAAGTATTAAAAATTGATCAAACTTTGCAAGCAGCTTACTATAAAAACCATAAAAGAAAAGAACAACTTTGATCTGGAGCCTTTGAGGACCGTTACTAGAAATGGTAATACACATAAAAGACATAAAAAGCTTATTTGATACACACTCCAATGTGGTCCTATGCACAGCAGAGTTGTATCAGAGCAGGGGCACACAGGGTGCCACCCTGGCACTTTTTTGTCTGCTACGGTGTGTTAGGACTCCCTGAAAAGAGCCCACGTGTGCCCTGGATGCGTTTTTTTTGTTAAAGTAAGTTGGCGCTCTTACATGATTGCACATTAATAAAGAAGCGTCCAGCCCTGCAGTATAAGGCTTCCCTCACACAGGCGTTTGCAGAAACACAGCATTTTTCAATGCTGTGTTTACTGCAGATTCTGCCTGGTTTCAGCAGCACTGGCATGCGTTATGTCAGCGTTTTGGCTGAGTTTTCAGCACAGCTGAAAATGGAGACAAGGCTGCTGATAAAAGAAAAAAATCAATACTCACCTAGCTGGTAAAGTCGCTGTCCCCGGCGCCGCTGATGGGACCTTGTGAAGCCAGCTGATTGCTCTGATTGGTTAAGCACTGCTGAGTGACAGCTTGCTGAGCCAATCAGAGCCAGCAATGGATGTGTCCAATCGCAGCCATTCAATGAATGAATGGTTGTGATTGGACGCATCCAGTGCTGGCTGTGATTGACTGAATGGGCTGTTAATCAGCAGCATTCAGCCAATCAGAGCAGTCTCTTGTTGGAGGTGGGGATTTCAAATTCCCGTCGCCAGAGAAAATGTTTCGCTGCTGGCTGACAAGTCCAGAGAGCGCCGCTGGGGACAGCAACATCACCTGTAAGGTGAGTATGGATTTTTTTTAAATCAGGCAGTGTATCTAGGGCATTTACCTGTGCCAAAAGCGCGGCACCAAGTTGTGCCGCATTTTCGGCAGTGCTGAAATCGCTGACCATTCATTTCAATCGGCAACACCGGGCTGAAAACGGCCAAAAATAGGTGAATAGGTGAAAAATATGGTGAAGTGCTTCAAAGACAAATAGGAACCAGAACAGGATTTTATGGTAGCTACTTATGCATTTTGAACCCTAAACATAAATACTTAGTCGCAGCAAGACTAAGAACCCATTCTATAACTAAGACATTATGTTTAGAGTTTAGAAATGCATAAGTGGCTTCCATGTATGGATGATTCAGGTTCTGGATTTTAATTATGATAGAATAAAAGTGTTTGGAGTTTAGCTAGATTTTGAAGTCAAATACTGGATCTGGTTCCTATTTGTCTTTGAAGCATTTTCAACTATTACCAACTTGGTGATTTTTCCTGCACCTCCAGCATTTATGGGTTTGGGTGCAAGATTACAAGGAGCAAAAAATATCTAATTTTGTCTTTTCAGTGGGTATGAGGGAGGATTAAGAGGTGAGAAAACACTGCTACCAGTCAGAAAAGGGTGGTAAAGGATTGAAATGTGTTGCCATTAGAGGAGAAGGAGGATGCGGAGAATGCTGCTGCCAGGTGGAGGGGGTGTGAAGATGCAGGATGCTGCTGTGAGGAAGGGAGGGCGGTGAATGGGCAAATTATTAATGGGTAATTGCTACTGTGAGTGGGGAATGGGTGTGAAGGGGAAGAATGCTGCTGTTGCCAGTGGGGGATAAGTGGGGGAGGGGAGAATGCTGCTGCCAGTGGATGAAACTGCTGCAAGTAGGGAAAGTTCAAGCCGGAGCCAGATGGAGAAGAAAAGGAAAGAGAACATCTACAATCAGAGAAGATGTTACCAGTAGGTCACAGGATTTGACCTATACAGTGTGCAGGGGGCCTGTGTGGACTTAGTAGCTACCATTACACGGTCACTATTTGGTGGCATCATACAATATCTTACCACTGTCACTACTGATATAACTATGGCTCTTTGACACTTTTTACTCCCCCCTTCGCCCTAAGGTGCAGCCACCTATGACAGATCTCAATGTTGAAGACCTGGCTGCTTATTTCAAAGAGAAAATTGACAACATATGGGAAATAATTTCCCAATCACAAATAGTTTTGACCACTTCTCTCCTGCAACTTCTCTAGTTCACTCTTAGCATTAGACCCAATAACAGAGGAAGTCATCTGCTGGCTCTTCTCTTCTTCTTACCCTACTACCAGCATTAGTGTCCCTACTCCCTCTCACTTTATCCAGTCTCTCTCTTCCCTCCTTTCATCCCCCCACTCAGTAACAGTGCCCCTGTTTGAGCTGCTGTGAGGTTGGCCATCCTCGCCTATGTTGTAGTGTGTATATCCACAATTACACACATGATATTAATTGATGTCTGCTGGGCACATTGCACGGTTACCACCATTTGCAACTTTATTTTAGATATCATTCGATATTGTCTTTGTCTCTTTTGAATAATAAAATTTTTAGATTACATTTTAGGGGATATTTTTATGGGTATTTTTTGCCTTTGGCAATTAGAATTGTGTCTACATAACCCGGAGTATTCCTAGGGCAATTTTATAATATATTCCTGTAATCATCATCATCATCATCATCATCACACAGGCAAACAGCAGAGCTGTGTCAATCTATGATTATGGAGCAACAAACTGACTCCACCAATCAAATAAGTATTTATCAAGTCTCCCTCCATCACTGATTGCCATGCAGTGTAGATGGAATGTCCCTGCCAGTCTGGCAGGAAGAGGTTGAAAACAAAATTCTCCTGCTGCTGCCCTGCAATTTAATGCCATTGGCACTGGCCCTGGTGGCAAATACAACCATGATGTCCACAAATATGATGCAAAGCAAATAGCTCCACCTACACAGCAAGTTCCAACTATTCTTGTAGCTCTGCCTATGCTGTCTCAGAACCTAGAACCCTGACACTTTTTGGGGGACTACACAACTGATGCAGAGCACTAAATATTTCCCTACTTTAACTCTACGAAGGCTAGAAAGGCTTTTCATTGGTTCAACTCTGCATAATTACTATATAATTTGTCGTGATTTACTCTTTGGCAACTTCACAAAATGATTAATTCATCTTCTGCTTCTTGACTCATTAAAGTCTTCTTTCAGCCCTCAGAAACATACTGTAAAGAGCACATTAGCAGTAAACAAGTAGGCAAGGAGGCTGAATGTGTCTCATGATTACTCACACTTAGCCTGGCAACAACTATATTAATGGGAGATATCTGCTAGCAGCGAGATTTATTGGAGAAACTGTTATGTCATTAAAACTCATTTTATTTGAATTGTCAGCAAGAGCAACTCCGACCTGTAAATGCACAGATCCTAGGTGTCCGGTGAGAATGTGACTGATACTCCTAATGACAAAGGTAGAAGTAAAAAAACAAATCTGACAGGAAGATTAAAATGTAAATTACCCAAAGCAAAGCAAGCTTTCAAGTCTACCTAATGAATTAGCTTCAGTTGTATGCCAAAAACAGCAGTGCAATTATTTTTATCAGAGGTATTCCAATTGTGAGCATTTATGGCGTATCCACAGGATGTTCAATTTGCTTATTAGTTTTATAAAGCATCTACTGTATTTCATACTTTGTCTCTATTTGTGCCCTCTGATTTGTAAAGCACTATCTAAATAAATATTATTAGGATATGTGGCCCTTTCCATTGATGGAGTATCCACTCAACACACTGATTTCTCTATTGATGGCATATCCATGAGAAACGCTGCCCTCCTCTATTCCTGGTATATCCAAAAGGCATGCTTCCCTCTCCATTGTAGTATGTCAGAGTTACAGAAACATCTATAGACTATATCCAGCGATCACAGGTGATATCTTCTATGATTTGAATTGCTCGCTTTCCCTTTTCTTCTCCATCCAGCCTAGACCACCATGGTAACTTATCCTTCCTTTTACAGTACTTTACCACATACTTCTGGCAGATGTTATGTAGGCTTTGGCAAAACACAGCAAGGCTTGGATGTTTTATTTGTTAGAAAAGGCTTCCATCTTGCCACCATACCCCACAGCATACTATGCATAGGACACTAACAAGACAATGGCACGAGACAGACATATAACATTATGGAGGGGCCCCACTAACTCTGGGCCACTACACAGTCAGAGAAGTAGGAGGAAAATCAGGAGAGCACTGTATCCTTAAGGCCAATACAGCAAGATACAAGAAGAAAGAGAAAGGTTAAATATTGTGGTGAGGTTAACGATGACAGTTGGAGAGAGACTGGACAAAGAGTGATGAAATGCACTAAATGCAAAACTGCAGCAAAAATGTGTGTGGCCTTGCCAATATGTCTTTGGTGTGGTTTTCATCACACCCCAAATGCCCCATGTGAGTAGTGTTGTACAAATCCTCTAAGCCACGCGTCTTTCTCTAGACACTTTTCCAAACAATCTAGTGAGGTTCAAAAAATGTCTAAATCATATAATAAATTTGGCATAACACATAAACATTAGTGGGTATTTTATGCTCCTATTGAGCCACAATTCTGGTGTATTTAACTTAGCAAATTTCCCCATTCTTGTTTACAATCAGAGGTGAAAGCCCAGACATGGCTAGTCCTAATGTCATCTGCAAGGTGATACAATTGTATAGGGTCCAGGCAATACTCTGTAAGCTAAACAGCCTGGAGACTGATACAAACTACATGTGTGACTTGTGCTGCTGCTATTCACTTCACAGTTAAGAGCGTATATCAGCATTAGGGCATAAATAGACGGGCGCATACACTAATATGCTCACTATGATAGAGCGTATTAGCACATGAATGGTTTTTTTTTTACTATTCAAGCACGTGCAAATTTAAAAAAAAAGCAGAAGATAGGTCTTTCCCTATCTTTCTCACATGTAGTATTATCACATGTGAATCCACATAGTGGAAACAAAACCATTGAAATACATGGTTTGGTTTTGTCCCGTTACCACGCCCGCATAATAGGTCTAAAACACATCCATGTGCGCAGCAGCATTTTAACATTTTTGCGCACACAAGTCATCCGCTATTGTGCATGCAAAAAAACTTGCACGGATGCTCTCCGCCATTGAAATGGACAGTTGGTTTAATGCGTTCAAGATGTGTTTTTTCCCTGCGCAAATGCACAGGAAAATAGAGCATACTGTTTATTTTTTGTGTGATCAAATTGCACATGCCAAATACGTGCATATGAACAAACCCTTGAGATCAATGGGTTCTTTTTTCTGCACGCTCAAATACATAAGTATGAATCGGGCCTAATTTTATTACATAAACAGCCACCCAGATGCCCAGTTACAGACCTCAGCATTATCCTCTCATCTTCATTGACTTCCTCACATTCCTGGTATCCAGGTGGGAAAGCTGTGCCGTCTATGTACATGGCAGCAATAGAATACTCCAACACTGTCCTGAAAAAACAGAAGATACAGAGGTGTCAGTCTGTTCCCTTTTTGCCCTATGCACGTCCTCCCCTGCCTACTCCGTATCCAATGTACAGGAGGCCCAGAAATTCCTCAGACCCTTTCACTTTTTTTTACATTTTGTTATGTTGTGATCTCGTGCAGTTAAGAAAAATCTCAGGATTCCCCTGTCATTCTGCACTCAGTACCCCATAGAGACAAATTGAAAACCAAATGTTAAGCATTTTTGTCAATTTTGTAAAAATTAAAAACTGACATTTTGCACTGACATAAGTTTTCAGACCCTTTGGTGTGACACATAAAATTTTGCACTGGAAACCTCCCATTTCTCTTTCAGATGTATCTAAACCTTCATTGGGGGCATCCTGGGTTAAATTCAGTTGAGTGGACATAATTTTAAAAGACACCCCCGGTCTATATAAGGTCTCACAGCTCACAATGCATATCAGAGCCAAAACTAAGCCACAAGTCGGAAAGAACTACCTGTAGAGCTCAGAGACAGGATTGTGTGATGCACATGTCTGGAGAAGCCTACAAAAACATTTCTGCTGCACTGAAACTTCCCAATAGCACATAACTCTTAAATGGAAGATGTCTGGAACAACCAGGACTCTTCCTAGAGCTGGCCGACCCATCAAACTAAGTAATCGGGGTAGAAGGGCCTTGGTAAGAGAGGTGCTCATGGTTATTCTGGCTGAGCTCCAAAGATCCTGTGTACAGAAGGGAGAAACTTCCACAAGGTCAACTATCACTGCAGCCTCCACCAAAATAGGCTTTATGGCAGAGTGGCCAGAAAGAAGCCTCTCCCCAGTGAAATACAAAAGAAAGACTATTAGGAGTTTGCCAAAAAGCACCTTAAGAACTCTCGGGCCTTCCTCAAACAGATGTTTTTGTACAGCATTTAGCGCTGCCTTTTCAGCGCTGCACTAAACACTGTACAACACTCCCATTCATTTCAAAGGGGCTGCTCACATAAGTGTCAAAACGCAACGTCTTCAATGCTGCGCTATGACAGCGATTTATGTTCTATCTTTGGCCATTTTCAGCCCTGCGTTGCTCATTAAAATGATTGGCCAGCGGTTTCAGCGCTGCTGAAAATGTGGCACAACTTGGTACCATGTTATTAGTAGCGCTAAACGCCATCTACATCTACAAGAAAAAAAGGAATACCCACCTAGCTGGCGCCGTCAGGGTCCCCGCCTCTGTCATCCAGAGCTACGATCAGGCTGCTGGGAACTTGTCAAGCCAACAAAGCTTCTACTGCTAGTGACGGGGATTGAAACCCCCGCCTCCCAGCGAGAGATTGCTGATTGGTTCAGGAGTGCCGCCTCTGCCAATCAGAAATGATGCTCGATGCACCAATCATAGCCATGCAGTGCTGGCTGTGATTGGCTGAGCCTGCTCTCGCTTAGCAGGCTCAACCAATCAGAGCAATCTCTTGTTGGAGGTGGGGTCTTCAAACCCAATCACTAGCAAAAGATCCTCTGTCGGCAATGATAAGTGACGGGAACTCCAGAGAGCGCCAGCTAGGTGAGTATTGATTTTTTTTCAGCATCCTTGGCTGCGTTTTCAGTACAGCTGAAACATTGTCAAAAATGCATGACAACACGACTATAACCGCAGTAAACGCAGCGTTGAAAAATGCTGCATTTCTGCAAATGCCTGTGTGAGGAAGGCCTAAGAACTGAGAAACAAGATTCTCTGGTCTGAGGAAACCAAGATTGACCTTTTTGGCCTCAGTTCTAAGCGTTATGTCTAGAGGAAACCAGGCACTGCTCATCACCTGCCCAACACCATCCCTACATTGAGGCATGGTTGTGGCAGCATCATATGGAGTGTTTTGCAGCATTAGAAACAGGCAGACCGGTCAGGGTTGATGAAAAGCTGAATAGAGCAAAGTACAGAGAATCTTAATAAAAACTTGATTCAGACTGGGTAGAAGGTTTACTGTCCAACAAGACAATGACACTAATACATAGCCGAAGTGACACAGGAGCTTAGGGTCAACTCTGTGAATGTCCTCCAGTGGTTCAGCCAAAGCCCTGATTTGAACCCAATTGAACACCTCTGAGAGACCCGAAAATGGCTGTGCACACACAACCCCCATCCAACCTGACAGAGCTTGAGACGATCAGCAGAAAAGAATGGCAGAAAATCCCCAAATCCAGGTGTGCAGACCCTGTGGCATCACACCCAAGAAGACTGGAGGTTGTAATTTCTGCTTAGGGCGAAGTCAGACATGCGCTTTTTTGCGCGCACCTATGTGTACAAAGAAAAAGCGCGTCTGATAGAACCATTGGTTTCCTATGCGGTATTCACGTGTCCATTTTTTACAGGCGCGAAATCTTTTCACCTGCAAAAGATAGGATATGCGTGCACCGGCAAGGTCCGTGTCGCATGTATTGAATCCCCGCGGGGGTCCCCCTCATCACTGAACACTGTGACAGCACTGTCACAGTGTTCAGTGAGGATAGGACTCCCCGCAGGGAAGAAAGAATTCCCTGTCACAACTGTCACAGCTGCGGCAGAGAATCACAATATTCTTCCATTGCTTTCAATGGGGTCGGCATTGCAGCCACCTCATTGAAAGCAATGGGATGCAGGCAACCCCTGCAGTGATTTTTAGGGAAGGGCTTGAAATATAAACCTTCCCTGAAAATGATCCCTAGGTGTGGAAAAAAAAGCATTACTTACCTAGCTGCGCTGTCCTGTTCTGGCAGGGGATTTAAAAACCCCTGTCTCTTGAAAGTGCTGGTCTGATTGGCTGAGCGCTCAGCCAATCACAGGCAGCGCTCAGGCATTCATTAAATGTAATGAATGGATGAGCGCTGCCTGTGATTGGCTGAGCACTGTGACCAATCATGGGCAGTGTTCAGCTGTCATTTAATGAATGGCTGAGTGCTGCCTGTGATTGGCTGAGCCCTTAACCAATCAGAGCAGCACTTTCAAGAGGCAGGGATTTTTAAAGAAAGAGAGAAAATGCGTTGGAGCACCAGACAGCGCTGCTATGTGAGTAATGTTTTTCTTTGTTTTTCTACACCTAGGGATGATTTTTCAGGGAAGGGCTTGTATTTCAAGCCCTTCCCCGAAAATCACTTTGTGGGTTGCCTGCATTCCACTGCAATGGGGCTGGCGGCAGCAGTGCTGGCCCCATTGAAAGCAATGGGCACAGAGCTGCGGTCATGCACATTTTGATAATGCGTGGAGCGTTTTTTTTTTGCACACATCGATGTGCAAAAAAAACAAAAAACGCTCATCTGGCTGAGCCCTAAAGGTGCTTCAAGTACTGAGTAGAGGGTGTGAATACTTATGTCAATGCAAAATGTTAATTTTTCATTAAAAGAAAAAAAAATTACAAAGATTTCTAATATTCTGTGGTCACTTTGTCATTATGGGATACTGAGTGCAGAATGATGGGCAAAAACCTGAATTTTTTTTTATTTACCCAGGGCCACAGCATAACAAAATGTTAAAAATGTGAAAGGGTGTGAAGGCTTTCCGATCCCCCTGTATAGCATGCCCTGACCACACTATACCCGGCACACAGACTCCTCTGTCCTAACTGTGCCCCATATACAGACCCCTGTGTCTTCTCTGTGCACAACTATGTGTTCCCATTGTACCCCACATACATCATCTCTAAATGTGTAGTGAAAGGATTAAATTACAGCAGGCAGCCATATATTTCAAAGTCACTTGTGTCAACCCAAACTCTTGCATACAGCTATTATCAGCATTTAAGAAAAAATAAGTTCAGTTAAGAGACACACTGTGTTCCTGATATTCTTAAGTCATACATGAATGATCAGCAAAGAAAATGAGTGTAAATTCTGTTAATGATGGGGATTTGCTGCGGGTATAATTTACTGTAAAGTACATGTTTCCAGTTTTTTTATAACATTTTTCTGATGAAATGTATGGTAGCAGTGACATCTACTGGTCAGACTGTGGAATTACAGCTAAAACTGATAAAACAGAAGGTGACCTTTTCTTTTTCAAGGCAAAAGTACTTAGAGTGGAATTAAAATAGTAAATATGTGCCATCATATTCACATAAATGTGCAATAAACTAATAAAAGTGAAACTTCACCCCACAAAGCCTAATGATTATAATCACAACTAATAGGGAGAATAGTCTTTTATTTTGTTCGATATTTGTTGTGTTACGTGCATTTTTGGAAGAACACTGTTATAATTGTTGATGCAGTTTTTTGAACCAAAGCCAAGAATGGATTCAAATAAAATTGGAAAAATAAAGGACTATACATTTCTTCTGTAGCATCCACTTCTGGCTCTGGCTCAAAAGACTGCAGTGGTGTTTTCCAAATCACTGTGTGTGAAACCATCCTAATATACAAAGTGGGATTGTTCTCAGTAAGAGAAATCAAGTAATCTTGTAGATAAGATACCTTTTAATGGGTAACAAAAATACATCCTATTATACAAAACATGAGAGTTTATGAAGCTGCTGTATGCCTGTAATAAGGTTTTTAGGGAGTATAATATTGATAACCGACCCTTAGGATAGATCATCAATATCAGATTGGTGAAGTTCTGATCAGGGGCGTAACTAAAGGCTCAGGGGCCGAGGTGCAAAAGTTCTGATCGCCCCTCCCTCCCCACACACACCTGTTCCTGTACCTATACCTAAACTGTGCTGCATATAGCTGCAAAACAAATTTACATGCATGATCTAGTTTCTTGGTATAAGCTTTCCAAACATGACCTATTCCCTGAACTATGTGAAGATTACTTTGTAGCCCCTTAGGCCGTGTTCATGGTTTTTGTTGTATTTTTGAACCACAATTAAAATCACAATAAAAAAAACTGCATACACTATTAAAAAACGCATGTGGATTTAAACAATATATGCATTTTTTTTAAATGCATGCAGGTTTTTGATGCGTTTTTTTATTGTGTGTAAAGAGTGTAATCATATACAGAAGATGCCCAGGTTATACCAGCATGGTCAATATCATTATATACATGTCAAATAACTTATCCCAGCTATACATATATAATTATATAAACTATATGATGATGATGATGATTATCCGTTCAGTCGTATCCGAACTTCGGTCACTCTATGGATCAGTGTTTTCCAAGCATTTCTGTCTTTCACGGCATCTTTCAGTTCGGTGATTGACATGTTTGTGGTGGCCTTGATTGTATCTAGCCATCTTGTACTTTTTTCATCCTTATCTTCTCTTTCCCCTGACCTTGCCAAGCATCAGTACTGTTTCCAGTGAGTTCGCGCGCATCACTTAGCCAAAAAAAGAGAGCCGCTGTTTGATGATTTTGCCCTCTAGTGATATTTTCGGTTCCACGCGATCTAACACTACCTTGTTCATTGTCATGGTGGTCCAAGGTATCCGTAGCATTCTCCTCCAGCACCATAGTTCAAACGCATCAGTTTTCCTTCTGTCTGTTTTTCTGAGCATGGTCTATATGTACATCCCCTTGCATATAGTGGAGCATGCTGGTACAACCTGGGTATCTCCTTTATATAAATACGTATCTACAGCAAGGTATAACTTATACCAGCTATACATATAAGATTATATACAGTACATACTGTCAGCATGGTCCGCTGACTCCGCTCTCCTCCTCTGCTTCCTGACACTGTCAACGCGCCGACGGCTGGACCAATCATGCGACCGGCACAGCATTGATAGACTGCAGTTGTGACTAATCACAACTGCAGTTTTTCAGGTAAAGGGAGGACTGTGAGCTGGGGTGAGTCTGCAGAATGTAATTTGTTGCCAGCTCTCTGGGTAATGGCCTTCCCCTCCCTGAGTACCACCTACAGATGACTCGCAGGCCATGGCAGTGAGACAGTATATGATGGGTGCTTGCAGGGCAATTGCGACCCCTAGTGGTATGCTGGTGGCTCTGATGCTCAGAAGTTGTTCGTTGTTTGCCACTGTTTGCATTCTGAAGCCATTATGTGTCACAACTGGTTTAGCTCCAAACACTGTTGCAGATAACTATGGGCTGGGCTTGTGTGGGGGATTCAGTGTTCAAAAATTCTGCATGAAATATTTGAGCATGTACAGTAACAACTAGATCATATTTTCAAAGTCCCATCCACATGCTGTAGAAAAAATCCACTCCAAATCTGTGAGAAAATCGCATCCGGGAGCGTTTAACACTATTTTAATATTCTACGATGAGTTTTTTATAATGGGAAATTCCAAAGGTGTCTATGAGCAGAGCTTAACATACACAAACCTGGCCTAATACATAGAGATCTGAAAATATTCTGTAGCTCCCCCTCTGTTAGTCAACCCTACAGTACATAAGGCCTCTTTTGATAAAAGGTGTCTTATTTTATTTGCGACAAAATGATTAGCGCTGATTCTTTTATTTTAAAAAAAAGCAGGTTTATTTTAGTTGTGTGTTGGGTCCTCCATAGATGCGTGTTGGTTTACATACACATCACACACAGTTGCATCTCTAAATAAAATATATTATAGGCAAAGCCAACACTTCTACATTTTTGTTCTTGTTCTTAAAAACATATCCAAAGTAGTTAGCCAGCGTGGCTGTGTACTCGATGTCATTTATCATAATAGCGATCCCATATCAACTTTTTAAAAATGTAGTTCTCTAAAATTGTCCTTCTGTCTATTCTCTGTGGGCTTAGTGCATCATCAATGTATCCTTGACATCAGAGGCGTAACTTGAAGCTCCTGGGCCCCAATGCAAAACCTGTAACAGGGCCCCCAACTATAATGGTTTATGCATAGTACTGGGCTCCCCATACGGAGAAGAGAGGCCTTATGGGTTCCCTAAGGCTCCTGGGCCCGGGTGCAACTGCATCCCCTGCATCCTCTATAGTTACGCCCCTGATTGACAAGGTTTTGTTTTACCACTTGTTAGTCCTTGGAATATGTATTGTCTTTGAACCAATAGATACTTAGAACAAGAAGCAAGAAGTGACTTTTAGGAGATGTTCTAACAAGTCATTTAGCCATCACTATTTAAGTTATAACATAACTCTATGTATCACGTATGCCAATCAAGCAATAATGTCTAATGTACCAGACTATATATTGTTAGATTGAACATTATCAAACGTAAAAAAAATAATATATTTAAATTGATTCATCCAATAAACTTATGATGATTAAACTATTCTTAATAAAGCAGGTCCATCATTGGTGAACCAGTGTGTGTATCATGTTCACTGTACATATAATGAGATATAGCCTTTAACACAGTTAAAGGGGTTTTGTGATTAGAAAAAAAATTTAATAATTACCTATTCCTCCCCAGGCAGTTTTCTTAACACATTTTCTCCTCCCCGATCTTCTCTTACACACGCAACGAAATGGACAAAATTAGCGATAATCGCTACATGTGAAGAGCAGTGTGCTCTTTTCGTTTAAACAATGGATTTTAGTTCAGCCTCTGAAAGACCGAGCAAATACATTTCATTTGAATGTATTTCACTCATCTTTCAATAGACTGCAGGAAGTTCTCATACTGGATAAAATAGCCGCGAGGAGAACAATTGAATGTGTCAGCACAGCTAGGCGTGAGTTTAAACCCATACTGGACTCTGCACGCAGCTCCTGGAGGCCCTTTTATATGCAAATGAAGATGATAAAGTGTTAGACTGCCTGGCCACGGGAGCCGCCACTCGGGAGCAGGAGTCGGAGCAGGAGCCTATCTGACAGATAGGCTGACTGCTAAGAATCGCGACAATTTGCAGCATGCTGCGAACTGCCGCTCACAAGCGGAGAATCGCTATGATTCTCCGCTCATGGACAGGGGGGCTGCGCTTTCCATAGCAACGCTATGGAAAGCTTTCATTGCGTTCCCCGCGGCCGGATTATCACAGCGGCGAACACAATGAAAATATACCCGCGGATTCACCGGCCGTAGCATGTTCATTCTTTTTTTTTCCGTTGCGGCTGCGCTCTTTTCTATGGGAGCGCCGGCCGCAACTGAAAAGTGCCGCGGGTTTTGAAGCTGCACTTTGCCGGCGGAAATCTCAAGTTTTTTCGCTGCAGCCAAACCGCGAGATTTCCACCAGGAATACGCTGTGTGAGAACCCAGCCTAATTCCCACTAGCATGCAGACAAGGTAACATGCTATATGGGGGTAATAGCACAGGTGTTGAACAAGCACACGCTCACCTTCCATTTATTGGGGGGTGGCTGCTTGGTACGATGCTTGCACATAGTTAAAGGAGATGTCTCGAGGAAGCAGTGAATTTTTTTTTTTGCCCAGTCCCCCCCATTAAGTACACATTACTAAGCCCCCCTGTGAATGACATTTCTAGCTGGTTCGTACTTACCGTTCCAGCGTTTCAGCAACTTATAAAAGTTTCCCCAAGATGGCCGCCGGCTCTTTTCCCGTCGCTCGCTGCAGCCCGACGTGCGCGCTCCCGAGACGCTGCCAGCTGTGTCTCCATGGCAACCAGACGCCCCGCAGCCGCCGACCGGACCCACCGCAGCCGCCGACCAGTCACCCACCGCCAGGCAGCAGGTAACCGGCGCAGCCCCCCCCCCCCCCCATCACAGCGGCAGCCCCCCCGGCGCAGCGACAGCCCCCCCCGGCCCAGCGCTAGTTCCCCCGGCCTAGCGACAGCCCCCCCCGGCCCAGCGCTAGTTCCCCCGGCCTAGCGACAGCCCCCCCCGGCCCAGCGCTAGTTCCCCCGGCGCAGCGACAGCCCCCCCCCCCGGCCCAGCGCTAGTTCCCCCGGCGCAGCGACAGCCCCCCCATCGCAGCGACAGCCCCCCCATCGCAGCGACAGCCCCCCCCCCATTGCAGCGACAACCCCCCCCATCGCAGCGGCAGCCCGGCGCAGCGGCAGCCCCCCCCGGCCCATCACTTACCAGGACAGCTGGACGGCGGGACAGCTGGGCGGCTTCTCCAGACAGCTCGGCAGCTCTGCACCTTCCTCTAACAGAGGAAGGTACAGAATGGCCACTCCAGCGCGCTCCCGAGCAGTGACAGCTCGTCTGCGCATGCGCAGAAGAGCTGTAGCGGGGAGCACACTGAAGCGGCTCGTGCTGAATGGAGAAGACCGGACTGCGCAAGCGCGTCTAAAAAAGCAAGCTGCCGGCGAATTTAGACGGAACCATGGAGACGAGGACGCTAGCAACGGAGCAGGTAAGTGAATAACTTCTGTATGGCTCATATTTAATGCACGATGTATATTACAAAGTGCATTAATATGGCCATACGGAAGTGTATAACCCCACTTTCTTTCGCGAGACCACCCCTTTAAGGCTTCCACAGGGGATTAGTCACACAGATGTGTGTAGTGCCCATGCAGGTGTAAAACATGTAATAACAGCCTACTATAACTGGCAGGCTGTCCCATGTCTTCTAAGTGAACCACCAAAGTGTTGACACTGATACCGACTCCCTGGGGCCCCATAACATTTGAAAGCCAGACGGCTTCTTGCAAAAATAATAAGCGTGATGTATTAGTTAATATCTTGGATAAAATATGCAAGATCACAACCCAAGTAACGGCTTTTGCAAGTCCCGACACTACGATTACAGACAAATGAGGGATTTAGAAGATCACACATAACAACAGTACAGAGTGAACAATTTGGAAAGTCAACACTGTTACAGCTGTAATGTTACTGGCAAGCTATTGTCCAGACTCCATGGGCGCCTGCTTTTAACCCTTTCCACTGGCTTAGGAGCGCCACGGTGTTCTTTGACTCTGGCATGTGTCCTCACCTACTGGTAGCAGCTCATGCTATTTTGTATCAGTGCCCACAGGGATAAGGATTAAGGAAGTACTACTGAAACTTGGCGTCAAGGTTAGAACTATATTTCTGGCGGCTGACACCGGGCCAAAAATCACAGTCATGTTTTCTTAATAACCAATTCTTCCAGTGCAGTTGTGTTACATAGTGATCTATTACCTCCATGCTCCACTTATCATGCGCTATTACCTTTGTTCGCTATTTGCAGCTTGTTGAGAAATCTAAACCGCATTATGGGTTTACTAAGGGTGAATGTTAGAATACTGTCTAATGTCTGTACACAACTTTACAACTAGGGCCACGCTACAATCTGTATCGCTCTCGTGAACGTGCGATGTCTCCACGGATGCGAGGCGTGTTAAAGCCACCTTGCATCACTTCAGGAAAGTAGCGATACTCCACAACGGCTGGGACCCTGTGGGTTTGTGAACCCTGGACTGTATAATATGCTGTCTATGTTGCTGTGCTGATGAATCAATGCTTGCAGGCGCCAGAGTTTTAAAGAAATCTAAGTGTCTGGAGCTGTTTCTACATGTCCGGACCGATAAGTATGCACGAGATACTATGTGTGAGAAAGATAGGGCAGGACCTATCTTCCCGCTTTTTTTTTCAAACTCGCGCAGAGTTTGAATAGTCCGCAAAAAAAAAAACCCGGTTCCTGCGCAACTACACTACACTCCAGAACCACACCTGTATGGGAAAAAACAAGTATCAGCACTCACAGGACTTCTATGTACTGTAGAATTTATGAATGCAATCTAAGGCCTCCCTCACACAGGCATTTTTGTACAGCGTTCTGCGCTATGTTTTCAGCCCTGTGCTAAACGCTGTACAACGCTCTAATTCATTTCAATGGGGCTGCTCACACAAGGCTGAAAACGCAGCGCTTTGAAAGTGTTGCATGTTCTATTCTTGGGCATTTTCAGCAGTGTGTCTCCCATTGAAATTAATAGGAAGTGGTTTCAGCTGAAAACACTGTTTTGCAAACCCCTATGTGAGAGAGGCCTTAGTGTATGTTCACACATAGCGTAAATGTTGTGAAATTTCCATACGGACAATCCATAGCATTTCCAGTAGCAGCCATCCTATGGAGTAAATCCGTGCAGAATCTGTAGCAGAGTTGAAACTCGTTACACATTTCAAATCCGCTGAATGTCAATGTATGCTGTGGATTTTCAGAGGATATTTCACCTTTTCAAATGAAGAGGTAAAATCCATGTCCAGATTCATATAAACATGGATCTGCACCCAAATTCAAAGCACATATGATGCTACAGAAAATCAGCTATGTGTAGCCTAGAGTTTTATTCACACTGAGTTGCATTTTTCTCTATAGTTTAGGGTTAGAGATGAGCGAGCATACTCGTCCGAGCTTGATACTCGTTCGAGTATTAGCGTGTTCGAGATGCTCGTTACTCGAGACGAGTACCACGCGATGTTCGGGTTACTTTCAGTTTCATCTCTGAGACGTTAGCGCGCTTTTCTGGCCAATTGAAAGACAAGGAAGGCATTACAACTTCCCCCTGCGACGTTCAAGCCCTATACCACCCCCCTGCAGTGAGTGGCTGGCGAGATCAGGTGTCACCCGAGTATAAAAATCGGCCCCTCCCGCGGCTGGCCACAGATGCGTTAGAGAAGGGAAAGTGCTGTTGGTGCCGGAGCTGCTATAGGGAGAGTGTTAGGAGTTATTTTAGGCTTCAAGAACCCCAACGGTCCTTCTTAGGGCCACATCTAACAGTGTGCAGTAGTGTGGAGGCTGCTTTTTGCAGTGCAGTGTTGCACTTTTTTTTTTTTGTATATCGGCCGTGCAGAGCATTGCGCCGTGCAGTAATTATACATACTCCAGGGCCAGTAGTGGTGAGGCAGGGACAGAAGACATATTTATTGAGTATATGCAGTGGGCCTTTCCAAAAACATTTGGGAAAAAAAATCTATTTGGGCTGCCTGTGACTGTCCTCAGTGTACTGGGTCTGTGCTGGGTGTAGTTGTCCTCCTAATTCATACGCAGCCAGCTAAGTGTTACAGCAGGCTTGCGCAAAATTATTTCCTGGCTCTGTGTTGGCTGTTACATCATCGCTGTATTCCTGTCCACAGTGCAACAGTCTGCAGTTATTTTACATACTCCAGGGCCAGTAGCGATGAGGCAGGGACAGAAGACATATATTTATTGAATATAGGCAGTGGGCCTTTCCAAAAACATTTGGGAAAAAAAATCTATTTGGGCTGCCTGTGACTGTCCTCAGTGTACTGGGTCTGTGCTGGGTGTAGTTGTCCTCCTAATTCATACGCAGCCAGCTAAGTGTTACAGCAGGCTTGCGCAAAATTATTTCCTGGCTCTGCTGTGCGTTCGGTAAGCGAAGTGAGCCTCCAACCACAGGGCAATAAGCGGCATATTAAATTACAGCGTTCTGTTTCTGCACTACTGGTAATACACCATGCTGAGGGGTAGGCCTAGAGGACGTGGACGTGGGCGAGGACGCGGAGGCCCAAGTCAGGGTGTGGGCACAGGCCGAGCCAGTGCGGTGGCCAGGGGTAGAGGCAGGGCCAGACCGAATAATCCACCAACTGTTTCCCAAAGCGCCCCCTCGCACCATGCCACCCTGCAGAGGTCAAGGTGTTCTACGGTGGGCAGTTTTTCACAGAGGCGCCTGACGACCGACGAACAGTGGTGTGCAACCTTTGTCGCGTCAAGATCACCACCACCACCACCAGCATGCGCAGGCATATGATGGCCAAGCACCCCACAAGGTGGGACGAAGGCCGTTCACCGCCTCCGGTTTGCACCACTGCCTCTCCCCCTGTGCCCCAACCTGCCACTGAGATCCAACCTCCCTCTGAGGACACAGGCACTACCGTCTCCTGGCCTGCACCCACACCCTCACCTCCGCTGTCCTCGGCCCCATCCAGCAATGTCTCTCAGCGCAGCGTCCAGACGTCGCTAACAACACTGTTTGAGCGCAAGCGCAAGTACGCCGCCACGCACCCGCATGCTCAAGCGTTAAACGTGCACATTGCCAAATTGATCAGCCTGGAGATGCTGCCGTATAGGCTTGTGGAAACGGAGGCTTTCAAAAGCATGATGGCGGCGGCGGCCCCACGCTACTCGGTTCCCAGTTGCCACTACTTTTCCCGATGTGCCGTCCCAGCCCTGCACGACCATGTCTCCCGCAACATTGTACACGCCCTCACCAACGTGGTTACTGCCAAGGTCCACTTAACAACGGACACGTGGACAAGCACAGGCGGGCAGGGCCACTATATCTCCCTGACGGCACATTGGGTGAATTTAGTGGAGGCTGGGACAGAGTCAGAGCCTGGGACCGCTCACGTCCTACCCACCCCCAGAATTGCGGGCCCCAGCTCGGTGCTGGTATCTGCGGCGGTGTATGCTTCCTCCACTAAACCACCCTCCTCCTCCTCCTCCTCCAACGCAACCTCTGTCTCGCAATCAAGATGTGTCAGCAGCAGCACGTCGCCAGCAGTCGGTGTCGCGCGGCGTGGCAGCACAGCGGTGGGCAAGCGTCAGCAGGCCGTGCTGAAACTACTCTGCTTAGGAGAGAAGAGGCACACGGCCCACGAACTGCTGCAGGGTCTGACAGAGCAGACCGACCGCTGGCTTGCGCCGCTGAGCCTCCAACCGGGCATGGTCGTGTGTGACAACGGCCGTAACCTGGTGGCGGCTCTGCAGCTCGGCAGCCTCACGCACGTGCCATGCCTGGCCCATGTCTTTAATTTGGTGGTTCAGCGCTTTCTGAAAAGCTACCCACACTTGTCATACCTGCTCGGAAAGGTGCGCCGGGTCAGCGCACATTTCCGCAACTCCAAGACGGATGCTGCCACCCTGCGGACCCTGCAACATCGGTTTAATCTGCCAGTGCACCGACTGCTGTGCGACGTGCCCACACAGTGGAACTCTACGCTCCACATGTTGGCCAGGCTCTATGAGCAGCGTAGAGCTATAGTGGAATACCAACTCCAACATGGGCGGCGTAGTGGGAGTCAGCCTCCTTAATTCTTTACAGAAGAGTGGGCCTGGGTGGCAGCCATCTGCCAGGTCCTTGGAAACTTTGAGGAGTCTACCCAGATGGTGAGCGGGGATGCTGCAATCATTAGCGTCACCATTCCTCTGCTATGCCTCTTGAGAAGTTCCCTGCAAAGCATAAAGGCAGATGCTTTGCACTCGGAAACGGAGGCGTGGGAAGACAGTATGTCGCTGGATAGTCAGAGCACCCTCATGTCTATATCTCAGCGCGTTGAGGAGGAGGAGGAGGGGGAGGAGCATGAGGAGGAGGGGGAAGAGACAGCTTGGCCCACTGCTGAGGGTACACATGCTGCTTGCCTGTCATCCTTTCAGCGTGTATGGCCTGAGGAGGAGGAGGAGGAGGATCCTGAAAGTGATCTTCCTAGTGAGGACAGCCATGTGTTGTGTACAGGTACCCTGGCACACATGGCTGACTTCATGTTAGGATGCCTTTCTCGTGACCCTCGCGTTACACGCATTCTGGCCACTACGGATTACTGGGTGTACACACTGCTCGACCCACGGTATAAGGAGAACCTTTCCACTCTCATTCCCGAAGAGGAAAGGGGTTCGAGAATGATGCTATACCACAGGGCGCTGGTGGACAAACTGATGGTAAACTTCCCATCCGACAGCGCTAGTGGCAGAAGGTGCAGTTCTGAGGGCCAGGTAGCAGGGGAGGCGCAGAGATCAGGCAGCATGTACAGCGCAGGCAGGGGAACATTCTCCAAGGCCTTTGCCAGCTTTATGGCTCCCCAGCAAGACTGTGTCACCGGTCCCCAGTCAAGGCTGAGTTGGTGGGAGCACTGTAAAAGGATGGTGATGGAGTACGTAGCCGATTGCACGACCATCCTTGGTGACGCCTCTGCCCCCTACAACTACTGGGTGTCGAAGCTGAACACGTGGCCTGAACTCGCGCTGTATGCCCTGGAGGTGCTTGCTTGTCCTGCGGCTAGCGTCTTGTCAGAGAGGGTGTTTAGTGCGGCTGGGGGAATCATCACGGATAAGCGTACCCGCCTGTCAACCGACAGTGCCGACAGGCTAACACTCATCAAGATGAACAAAGCCTGGATTTCCCCAGACTTCTCTTCTTCACCAGCGGACAGCAGCGATACCTAAGCAATACGTAAGCTGCACCCGCGGATGGAAGCATTGTTCTCTATCACCATCAAAAACATGGACCTTTTAGCTTCATCAATCTGTGTATAATATTCCTCCTCCTCCTCCTGCTCCTCCTCCTGAAACCTCAGGTAATCACGCCGAACGGGCAATTTTTCTTAGGCCCACAAGGCTCAGTCATATAATTTTTGTAAACAATTTTTATACGTTTCAATGCTCATTAAAGCGTTGAAACTTGCACCTGAACCAATTTTTATTTTAACTGGGCTGCCTCCAGGCCTAGTTACCAATTAAGCCACATTAACCAATTCACCAATTTTTTGGGGCCCTCGCCTACAGTGTAATCCAATTAATTTTTTTCCCACCTGCATTACAGCTGACGTTACATCAGCTGTGCTGGGCACTGCAATGGGATATATTTATGTACCGCCGGTGGGTTCCAGGGAGCCACCCATGCTGTCGGTCCACACAGAATTGTAACTACATGTGTCCACTTCTAAAGAAACCCAGTCTGACTGGGGCATGCAGTGTGGGCCGAAGCCCACCTGCATTTAACATGACATTACCTCAGCTGTGATGGGCAATGCTATGGGATATATTTATGTGCCGCCGGTGGCTTCCTGGCACCCACCCATGCTGTCGGTCCACAGGGACTTCACAATAGGGAGTTGTACCTGCCTGTGTCTATGAATTAAAAAGCCCGGTCAGGTTGGGGCATGCAGTGTGGGCCGAAGTCCACCTGCATTTAATCTGACGTTAGCTCTGCTGTCCAGGGCACTGCAATGGGATACATTTATGTACAGCCGGTGGGTTCCAGGGAGCCACCCATGCTGTGGGTGCACACGGAATTCCCATTGCGGAGTTGTACCTGCCTGTGACTATTTATAAAAAAACGCGGTCTGACTGGGGCATGCAGACACCTTGGCAGAATGAATAGTGTGTGGCACATAGGTTCCCCATTGCTATGCCCACGTGTGCAGCTCCTGATGGCGGTGGCACAGGATTATATTTCTCATTGCTTCTGTACAGCATTGTGGGCTATCGCCCCGCCCCTTTTAAAGAGGGTCGCTGCCTAGCCGTGCCAACCCTCTGCAGTGTGTACCTGCGGTTCCTCCTCATGGCAGACGCACTTATAAATAGACATGAGGGTGGCGTGGCATGAGTGCAGCTGAAGGCTGGTGTGCGCTGTGGACACTGCGTCGTGCGGGGGGGGGGGGGGGGTTGGGCAGCATGTAACCCAGGAGAAGTGGCAGCGGAGTGTCATGCAGGCAGTGATTGTGCTTTGTTGGAGGTAGTGTGGTGCTTAGCTAAGGTATGCATTGCTAATGAGGGCTTTTCAGAAGTAAAAGTTGTTGGGGGGGGCACTCTTGCCGCTATTGTGGCTTAATAGTGGGACCTGGGAACTTGAGATGCAGTCCAACATGTAGCCCCTCGCCTGCCCTATCCGTTGCTGTGTTGTTCCCATTACTTTCTTGAATTGCCCAGATTTTCACAAATGGAAACCTTAGCGAGCATCGGCGATATACAAAAATGCACGGGTCGCCCATTGACTTCAATGGGGTTCGTTACTCAAAACGAACCCTCGAGCATCGTGATAATTTCGTCCCGAGTAACGAGCACCCGAGCATTTTGGTGCTCGCTCATCTCTATTTAGGGTGCATTCAGACGACCGTATATCGGTTGGGTATTCAAGCGCTGCCGATATACGGCGTCTCTCTCTGCTGGGGGAGGGGGTTGGAAGAGCCGGGAGCAGTGCTCTGAGCTCCCGCCCCCTCTCTGCCTCCTCTCCACCCCCTGCACTATTTTCAATAAGGAGAGGCAGGATGGGGGCGGGGCGAATTCCGGGAACTTAGCCCCACCCCTGTCCCGCCTCCTCTTATTGCAAATAGTGCAGAGGGGCGGAGAGGGGGTGGAGAGGAGGCAGAGAGGGGGTGGGAGCTCAGAGCACTGCTCCCGGCTCTTCCAACCTCCTCCTCCTGCAGAGAGAGACGCCGTATATCGGCTGGCGTGAAAACCCAGCTGATATACAGTCGTCTGAATGCGCCCTTAATCAAAAACTGAGGCAAGAACCACAGGAGAATAACACCTGCAGATGTAGCCAAGTTGAATTTAATTGTGTTAACTTTCTTAAGTCATTGAAAAGTTATTAAAATGAGAAAAAAGTGTGGCACAGAATATTTTCTTCGCACATTAAGTCTCAAGTTAAAGGGGTTGTCCCACTTTTTTTTTGCTGCAGGATGCAGACACCTCCATGCATAGCACAGTGGCTCGGGTTGGTACTGCAGGCTGGGTCCCATTGACTTCTATAGGATACAGCCTGCAGTAAGAAGCAATGTACTGAGCAGCAAATAACTCGAAATTAAACAACACCTTTAATGACGCAGCCCCCTTTTTTTTCCATTTTTGTTTTTTGCTCTCTCCTTTTAAAAAAGTTGTATCTCCTTTATTTATCCATAGACGTCCCTGCATGAGGGCTTGTTTTTTGCGGGATGAGTTGTATTTTTCAATGGTACTATTTAATGTACCATATAATGTACTGAAAAACTTTTTAAAAATTCTAAGTGGAGTAAAATGAAAAAAACCAGACATTCCGCCACTTTTCAGTGCGTCTTGTTTCTACGGAGCAAAAATTGCAACAAAAACGACATGATAACTTTATTCTATAGGTCGGTACGATTACTATGATACCAAATTTGTATAGTTTTTTTTTACTGTACTACTTTTATCTTTTTTCAAAGGCATTTAATTTTTTCAATTACTTTCTGTGGTCATCTTCCGCGCGCAATAACATTTTAATTTTTCCGTCGACATAGTTGTGCGAGGGCTCATTTTTTGCGAGATGTCCTGCAGTTTCCGTTAGTACCAATTCAGAATATATTAAACTTTTTGATTGTTTTTTATTGCATTTTTTTTAGTTGACAGGGTGACTGATAAAGTGCATTTCTGGCGTTCTTATTCTCTTTTTGGACAACGTTCACCATGCGGGGTAAATAATGCGCTACTTTGATAGATTGGACTTTTACGGATGCGGCAATACTTAATATATATTTTTCTTTTATGATTTAGATCTTTTTAATATAGATATGGCAAAAGAGGGGTGATTTAAACTTTTAGTACTGTATTTTCTGGCGTATAAGACAACTTTTTAACCCAGGAAAATCTTCTCAAAAGTTGGGGGTTGTTTTATACGCCGCACTAACTACCTGTAGAAAAAAATCAATACTCACCTCCCGCGGCGTTCTGTGATGATCTGCGGCGCTGACATCATGACATCATTGAATGGCTGTGATTGCTTAACGCAGCGCCAGCTTTCATTGGCTGACGCCACGCTGAGTTAGCCGATCAGAGCATTAGCTTTCTGGAGGCAGGGCATTCAAGCCCCGCAGATTATCACAGAACCCGTGGGAGGGGAGTATTGGGTTTTTTTTTTTACAGGTAGTTAGTTCGGCGTATAAGATGACAGGTAGGTAGTTTCCCGGTATCACAGCTGCAGGGGAATCACTTTATTGTAACAACGTATTCACTGGTTTGACTCCTATTTAAAATATAACTTTTAATAATAACTAATAAAAAATATATATCCCCACAGAGAGAATCAAAAATGTATTTGTGGTTAAAAAAACCATAGTCAACCCGTTCTATGAGTGGTACATAGATAGTGATCGAGAAGCTCTAGTACAGTTTAAATAGAGATGAATGTTCTGTACTGTTTTTTTTTTTAGTTTGCCCTCTGAACACTTCGGGCACCACTAAAAACTTTTCCAATGGTGGGAGTAGGAAGATAAGGAGTTATAACGTATCCCCTTCCACCGCAGGACTGAGAAATTGGAACGGATAGACTACCGTCCAAAAACAACCCAACTTATCCAGTATAGCAATGATACGGACAACAGGTAGCAAAACCCTTAGGTTCGGTAAGGTTTGAAGATCAATAAAGCCAGGGGCGACTGTTTTATTCTGGATGCATCCAGACAATAATATAATCAACAACCCCAGCTATTATCTGCATACCTTAGCTCAAATAGAATTAGATGTTAGATATCTCTAGAATTTCCAAAAGATAAGCTCTGGCTCGACGCGTTTCCATTGCAAACTGCGACTTCATCAGGAGCCCTAATAAAGAAGGGACCAGAAAATATTTTTAGTCCCCCTAACTAATATTTGAGCCATCACGATGGATGAAAAAAGTTTAACTGCCATGACACCTGCTCCGTGCTGCTGAGAGTAGTTGTGCCTATGGCAGTCTGAATAAGTCCTTGTATACCTGTATTATGCTAACATGAAATTGGCCTCTGGCCCCATTCACACAGCAGTATTCAGTCAGTATTTTGCATCAGAATTTGGAAAACAAAACTAGGAATGGAGTTTAGAAAAAGAAAGTATAACGGGAAGATTTGCATCTCTTCCATATTTTGCAGCCACTCCAGGTTCCTGTTTCCAAACACCGCCATCTGAATGGGGTCTTTATGTATTTTCACATCACACAGTCTATAAATTACATGCAATGTAAAATACAAATGTGTATAGTTTCTACAGAGAGATTGTCATTCTGCAGCTCAGCGGTTGATCAAGTTTATTGCTGCAGTTCCAGAATTTTGGTGTGTCTAAAAATAAATGTAAAATCTGCTTTGGGGAGCGCTCAGCCCCCTCTCTTGGCAGAAAGCCTCCCACCCCTGTCCATTGTATTAATGAGGTTACTGCAGTGAAGTGGGAACTAATGAACGCTCAGTCGGTTGTGGTTACTACTTACTGATATGTAACAATTGTCTGTAAATATGTAACACATTTGTCATGTGACCTGCACATTATTTCATGGTCAATCATTGTGGAATGTGGATAAATATTAATGAGAAATCAGTTAGAAGTGAAGGAAGTGATCAGAGGTTTACACCCGGACTGGTTGTGCTGCCACCTCCACACACTACACAACGGGCTGGTACTCCTTTCCTGCCATAAATATCCTATCCGGACACCGAGGTCTGTATGCTCATGTAATAGTATGGGGACGGGACCTTTCACACGGGACAAAATATTCCTGAATTCCGCACCAAAATCTGCACTGCTAACTGCAGATTTTGAGGCACAATTGTAGACTGGACTCCGCTATTTTCAATTCCGGACCAAAATCTGCAATTAGCAGTGCAGATTGTGAAGATGAATATTCCACAGGAGGACGTATTCTACAACCCTATTGCAGAATATTCCTTCCTTTGTGAAAGGTCCTCAACGTGACTCTTCCCAGCAAAAGAAACCAAGGATTCTTGTAGATATGATACCTTTTAATGGCTAACAAAAATACATGATGTTACAGCAAGCTTTCAAACCTTTGCAGGGTTCTTCCTCAGGCTTAAATGGAATAGGTCCTTAAGGCATCCGCTCTTGCACTGGATGATTGCTAAGTTTTAGGGCGACTTCAGACAGGCTTATGTATTTGCGCTGTGAAGGAGGGTTTCTTTGCGCATGTGATTGCACAAATACTGAACACATTTGCGCGGGCATTGCTTGTTCACATGGACGGGGGAATCACCCCCACCCTTATTTAAGTGGCTTATAAGCTAAATTAGGTGCGAGTGTTCACAGGTACGTGCAGGGTTTTGCGCATACCCATGCATACATATGTGCACAAATAGACTACTATTGGAACCCTTGGTTTCAGTGGTCCACCACGTGTCTAAATTATTCACCACACTAAACCACAAGGCATCTTACTTTACCCCGGATTATACAATAGGCCTCATTTATTTCTCCACAGTGTCAATAAATGAAGTTTGTTACACTTAGTAACCATTAATCATTCCTCAACTGCTGTAGTAAAATGGGCATGTACATGTATGCTATCTCATTAATGCCTTTTTTCTGGCGTGATGTGAATTGAGCTAGAATTAAGAAAGACACTGATGACGTCGGTAGTTTGCTGCAACCAGGGAGCAGTCCTGAACACTGTCCAGTGTCTAGAAGGGTGCATGCTGGATCATATGTCAGGAAAATCTACCTTGTTTTATATGCAATTTCCAATATTATGGCTTTCACCCCTTTAGGCCAGTGAGAAAAAATGTGCAGCCCTGTAGTGCCTTTGTCGATACAGGACAGTTACCACTAGGGGGTGCTCAAGTTCAGTGATTGCAAACAAAGGTTTTTACTTGTAAACAAGGAAACTACTTTTGGCATACTTCTTATTACATGACAAGGGGGCATAAAACGGGTGAGTTACTCTTGCCAATGCAGACACCCCTCCTACGTGGTATCCTCAGCTCTAGTCACAAGGTGGTCAGATCTTCTTTCTGAGCACTGATAGTAAACACGCCGGTTGGACCTTGTGGAAGGGATTCTGGGCAGATTTCTGTGTAATGTACAAGTTCTATCGGAACGTCTCACAACGATTGATACTTTTCTATTGTTACATTACCAACTGCAGCCGCTGTGACCCGTAGGGCGTTTTACTTCAAGGAAAACTGTGTTGTTAGACATTGATTGATACATTGTACATCCGAGACAAGCCACACTGTCTGAAGGAGGACGTTCAGAAGTGTGAATGGGTATGTGTGACGGCAGTAACCACATGTAGCTGAAACCCCGCTCGCCCATGGCATCTGATGACCATATGATCTTGTTGGCATTATACAACTGTTAGCAGTCGCAGGTGGGCAGGGTTGCACCGCATTACAGTTGCCGCAATGTCACACCGTACCCTACGAGATTAGAAAACCCCCTTCCCTCTCATTTTCTTTCTCCTTTTTCCATCCTGGTTTACCACCTCTTCCCCCCTGATCCATATTTTGTTTTTTGTCACCGCCTCTGTAAACTACAATGTTTTTATTTTTCCGTCAGCATAGCTATATGTGGGCTTGTTTTTTTTGCGGGACAAGTCGTGTGTTTTAGTGGTACCATATAATGTACTGAAAAACTTTTCATAGTAAGGTGAAACAAAAAAAAATGGTAATTTGAGTTTCGTTTTTATGGTGTTCATGGTGCAATAAAAATGACTTATTAATTTTTATTCTGAGGGTGAGTACAATGACAGCTGTACCAAATTTAGATATTTTTTTGAAGTTTTACTAAAACTTTTTAGAAAACAAAGTAGCTTCTTGCTGCATATTCTAGGTCCCATAACATTTATTTATTTTACGCCGATAGAGCTGTGTGAGGGCTTGTTTTTTGTGAGGCATGCTGTAGTTTCTGTTGGTACCATCAGGGCTCAGTCAGACGGGTGTTTGTTTTCTGCACATTGTTTTGCACAAACGCACAAAAATTTGCGTGACTGATGCGGGTGACACGCTTAAAAAAGCGCACTTGGCTGCGCTTATGCGCACATAAAGTGCGCTGCCCGCTATCCCCTGCTGCAGCTGTCACAGCCGCTGCCACATTCCTTGGATGTGCAACCACTGCATACTGTCACATCCAGGGGTTTCACCTTGTGGTCAATGTGGTCGGTGGCAGCAGTGGTGACCCCATTGACATTTAGAGAAGATCGCGATCCTCTGCCACAGCAGTGACAACTGTGGCACTATAAGGCCACAGATGAGCATATTTTTACTCCATATTTGGTCCATGTTCTGCAGACCAGTATATGGAGATAATGTAAATCTAAGTATCTGTTTACATGGCTGAATTTTTGATAGACATGTTTTAAAAACGCAACTTTTTTGCCTAGTTTTGCATACTTTGGTATTATTTTCTATTAGCCATATACGAGTCAGTATTTATAAAATAAAACCAAATGGAGACAAATAAAGATCAAATACTGAGGACAATACTGACATATGGTTGGAATATGAGGAGTAAAACATCCATGTTACGGATCTGTATTATGAATGTGTTAAAATCCGCTCATGTGAAACTGGCCTAAGGGTATGTTCACATACTGCGGATTTTCTGCAGATTTCACCCCTTTATTTGAAAATCTGTAGCATAATTTGACGCGTCGCAGATTTAAATTGCGCAGTTCAATTGGCGCTATAGATTTCCTCCGCACCTTGTTGAGAACAGGGAGCACGTGGTCATAAGTTTGTGTTTAAAAACTGGCAATAGATGGGATTTCTAAAATTCCATCCACAATGCTTGTTCTGTAAATGCTGTGGGTTTCCTCAGCTAATTGCACAGCCGAAAATCCACAGCATTTCCAGTCTACGTGAACTTTACCCTAGGGAGGTTTCACGCAGTTTTTGTGTGTTTTTCATGCTGTTTTTGAATCAAAGCCAGACGTGGTTGCAGCAGGAAGGAGAAGTATAAATCCCTTCTTTATGTCGCCTGTTCCTCTAGAATCCACATCTGACTTTGGCTCAAAAAACTGCATGAAAAACACACAAAAACTGTGCATGAAACCATCTTCATACTTTTAATACCGGTACATACAGAGATTCATGATGTCCAGAGGGAAATGCTTGCAGTCAGATATATTCTTCTTTACTTTCAGAGGTTGACACTCTTTCCTGATTGGTGCTCACAGTGGAGGGGTTGTTATAGTGTATCAACGTAGATATACAAGTCCTCAGTATGGAATCGGAACTTTCAGTGACTCCATTCACCGCGTATTATGCATGTATACATTGCACTCGTAATACACTACGAAAGTATGCTTGTCTGAGCCGGCCCTTAGGGCTAGGTCTTATTTGTAACTTCTGTTTCCATTCACCGACAGCATGCAGCAGTTATTGCACTTTGCTAACTAAAGAATGAATTCTCCATTATAGATTATTAAATATTCTTTCATCGTTTATTTGAAGGCTACATTTTACTTTCCACAGACAATGCCAATAAAAAATATCCACCTACTGCAGCAACCCAGACAGAGGAGTTACTAAGCAGCGAGGGGAAATGAGATAGTAGTCACGGTGGCTCTGCTGCTCCTCTTGGCAGAGTAGAAAAATGCCGGTCTTAAGGACAGACTATACCAGTGGTAAAAATATAGGCAGATATGAATGCCTGCTCCCCGCAGAGTCCGGTAGGAGAAGATGTTAGTTTGTTGTGACACCAGTCCTTATATGGGTAGGGACCCATTCCGGACAAAAGTAATAAATATACAAATTGGAGAACTAAACTTTAATAGGGGTAGTAATCCTTGCTCCTGGAGCGTTAGTGTGGTACCTCAGTGAAGTATCTTGTTGATGATGGGAAGAGACTCCAGGCAACAGACTATAGATGGTAAAACAACTTTTAACTTCTTAATGCAGGAAGACAGAGTACTTGATATTCCAGTTACATTGCATTAAATGGAGGCAGATGATGAACTGAAATTACACTTGCAGACATTGATGAATTTAGCACACACTTCTAGACTTTGATCACTTTTGAACCTTGTTCTTCTCAGGAAACTGTTACAAGACATTGCATTTGTAAACTCCCAGCTTTTCCTCTTTGGCTTTGACTATTGCATTGACACACTGATTCCTGAGTTGATTTCCTGCATCTCTCTTTTTTCTCCTTTCTCTCTCTCCTTTGCTAACTCTCCAGTATAACTTGGCTTGGCACTCACGCTTGTTCTTCCAGCTTCTCACCACACTGACTGTTAGTAAAGATGCTCTCCTTGTTCCTCCCCGGACTCTATCTCTGGACTAGACTTCCTCCATGACTAGGCCCCAGGACTAGAGTGACTAACCCCACCCACTCTTTACCTTTTATACTCTAAGTCTCCACTAATACTGAGTTAAGGGAAAGCTAAATAGCCAATCCCAAATCTAGCTAGTGGTGGCTGACAGGTGTGAAAGCACATTAGGGTACATTCTGTACATTCATTCAGAGTTCGGTGGTAGGAACACCAGAAATTAACATATTATTTTCCTTTTAAAGGGATATATACACATTTAAAGTCATATACACATAATTTAGATTAGGTAGTAATAGCAGTGCTATGGGACCCCAACTCTGGGGTACTACACTTCCATTGTACCTACAACTTTTGTAAAGCTGTGTTCCACTTTGTAGACTTTTGCTGAAGGCACAGTTTACTGAATGAGTCATTTATTCTGGGAAACGATATAGTATGAAGCTGCACTGCTTAGAATGACATTTAACATTACCTGTTATGTGATATTGTCCCTGTTACAGAAAAATGGCAAAGATACCGCTGCTAGTGGATGTGGACTGTGGTGTGGATGATGCTCAGGCTCTAATGATGGCTCTCGCTGCACCAGAGGTCGAGGTCCTAGGAATAACCTGCTGCTTCGGGAACACAACCATTGATCATGTCTGTAAGAATGTCCTGCGGGTTCTTCAAGTGTGCAACAGGATGGAGGTAGTAATACACCCTGGGGATTGCTAAAATCAAACTTTTGTTTTCCTTTAGGATCATAATATAACAAGAGTACATTACCTGCGTCACCTGTCCGTGGCAGCTCAGTGTGATCATGGGGACACCAGGTTCCAAGACAACTATTCAAAATACTTCTTTCAAGAGAGTTTCACATACTGTGTTTTTTTTCCTTTTTTGCTAAAGACATGGTATTACTGGCAGCTTTTTGAGATATTGTCAAAAGTGGATTCAAAAGGAATGGGAAATATAGAAGAAGGTCTTAACGTGTCCATTCACATTACACTAAAGATGATCAAAATAGACAATATCAACCAAAACGGTCATTAGTCAGGTGAAATCTAGCAACAGACAATTGTTTTAGCCAACAGATCACAGTTTGTGATTGGCTTGAAACCAGTTGGCCATGTTTGAACGTTTTGCCTAACATTTGGACAAATGATCTTTTGTTCTTATAAAAGATCTGTCATCCACAAATGATCTTTCTTGGAAAGAACTTTAATACAATGATCTTTCATTCGTCAGCCAGTGTCCATATTGGCTGTTACAGCCTACTTCTCTCTATCTTCAGTGTATGTTCACACAGTCCATATTCACTGGGGACTTTTTGCAATGGAAGATTGGCAGCAAATGGTGCAGATTTCACCTTTCGGATTGCAAAGGGTAAAATCTGCACTCAAATATGCAGCAAACCTTTGACATGTGGATTTTAAATCCACAGTGTATGTCAGTTCCACTGCAGATTCCACGTGGAATTTTTCCGCACCGTGCTGGCTGGATTTGTTAAATCTCATCTACATGCTCTCTACTGTAAATATTGCAGATTTTCCATGTAGAACTTCCACATCATTTATACCGCAAGCAAACATACGCTTAGACTATGTCCACACAGGACAGATTTGTTGCAGAATGTCCATGGCAGACATTACGCAGCAGAGCCCTGGCAGATCCAGATTTTGACGCAAATTTTAATTCGCATTTTGGTGCAGAATTCACCCCCTCTCATTAAAACAGGGTGGAATCTGCACCTCAGATCTGGTGCAATAAGTGACATACTTCTGATTTGAAATCTACACTGCATGTCAATTGTCACACAGCATGTGGACGGGTTTTTGAAAATATGAAGCAAATCCATCCCATGTGAACTTAGCTTTATACTTCTTCCTGCTGGGTCCACTTCTAGCTTTAGCTGAAAAAAGCTGTGTCAAAAACTGTAGTAGCGTTTTCCCCAAAATGCTGGGTGCAACATCACTATTATAGGCATACAGGCACTGGCGTAACTATGGAGGATGTGGTTGCACCCGGGCCCAGGACCCTTAGAGGGCCCATAAGGCTTCTCTTCCGTATACGGAGCCCAGTACTATGAATAAAGTATTATAGTTGGGGGCCCTGTTACAGTTTTGCATTGGTGCCCAGGAGCTTCAAGTTAGGCCTCTGATCAAGGGGTTAAGAGAAGTTGGGGGGCCCCAAGATAAACTTTTGCACCCGGGCCCATGAGACTTAAGCTATGCCCCTGCATACAGGCATAGACATTCTCCCCACAGGAGGTCTGTAACTGCAACCGTAGAGCAATATTATAACTGAAGAACTAATGGGTAAAACACAAAAGGGGCCTTAACATCAATTATTCTTTTTTAGTGGTTTTATTGAAGTAAGGATTTGTAGACTCAGAACGGTCACATTCTTTCAAATTTGCAGTAGAGTTGGGTTAGCCTGAGTGAGACGAGGATGGAAGTCTACAGCTTTTGAAGAATATTAATGTGTATCTATGTGATGAATTGTCAGATCCCAGTGTTTCGTGGTGCATCTAATTCACTTCTGGGAGAGATCAGTGCTCAGTATTCCCATTTTGGAGGTGATGGTTTAGGAGATGCAGAAGATCCCAGCAGCCCAGGACTAGAATACTTACAGGAGGAAGATGCTGTCCACGCTCTCATAAGGATCATTAATCAGTATGAGGGTAAAGTAAGTAAAACGTACAGTTTGTGTGTTTTAATCTCAATAGTACTGATGAGCATAAGAGGGTTTGTCGCATCTGAACAACCTAGGAGATCATCTGCAAGGGAAATGTGGCACCTAAACGATGCGACTAGCATGTAATATATGGTCTCACTGAGGGGAAGACGCAGTTTGCAGTGACTCTCCTCTTGGCTAAGTGGAGAGGGGAAGGAGGTGTTGAGTGGGGGACCCAATCACTGACACCAATATGCTATAATAGGGCATATGGCCAGTGGTAACCCTGGTATGACAACCTGTATAAAGGGGGGAGAGGTTGTCATCTTATGCTTGAGATGAGCTGATGTATTCACACCTCTTAGGGTGCATTCACACGGGTGAGTTTCACGCATGATTTCTGTCTGATAGCGATATGTGTTTATTTAAATAAGCAATTTTTCTCTCGCAGCAATGTTGCAAAATTGAAAAATTGAGCATTTTTTAATTCTGGGCGATTTCTCACAAGGAATTGCCCATTATTTCCTTTCGAATCTTTAAAAAGAATTGCATCGCACTAACATGCCGATTTTTTTCACCCGTGTGACAATTGCAAATACATACATGAAATGTGTTTTTTTGAAGCAAAAAATGCATCATGCTCACATTCAGAATCACAAGTTTAAGGCTTTCCTCGCATGTGCGAGACGCACAAATCCCGCATGAATATGAACCTTATTCTTTTGAATGGGGTCATACACATGAGCGATGTTTTCCAGTATCGCATCGTCCATTGTTTTCAATAGGGCCAGCTGCAGCATCGCACTGCATGCTAGGTGCACACGAGTGCGATGTCTCTCTATTAAAAAAATAATTGGAGACATTCTGCGATCTTACATGGCAGAGGATCGCTTCTTCTCTGAAGTAATGTGAGGCAATTATATAAAAACGTCTTGCATCTGTGAAAACTGCACATTCCCATGTGTGATATCAGGCCAAGTTTCACAGTCGAATATCGCGCTAGCCTGTGTGAAGTTAGCCTAAGAGTATGTCATGGGTCTGAGTTTTTCAGACTGATATTGCCCTCCCCCATGTGAATGCACCATTAGCCTTCTTTCACACAAGCGCATATACGCTACATTGGGAGTGAAAAATCTGGTGAACAGGCGCAAACGTTTGTGCGCCCGTTCATATGGCCTGGTGAGGCTGGCGCCGAGCTCACCAGGCCATCGCCCATTTCCTCTCCCTCCCCATTGCAGGCTCACCTCTTGTTCCTCCCCACTCGTTCTGTGCAATGGGAGGGGGCGGGGAAGAGGCAGAGCTAAGTGCCTGTCCCCCCCGCCTCCTCTCATTGATGGCTATGGACAAGGGGCAGGGAGTGGGTGGGTGCTTAGCTCCACCCACACCCATGGTGAGCTTGCACGGGGGGAGAGTTTAGCAGCCCTGCTGCTAAACTCCCTCCCACCTATGGCCGCTGCCATGGCCTCCCATAGGAGCCCATGCAGCGGTCGACGTATGTCAGCCCAAAAGATAATTCCAGGACTATCTTCTGGGCCCGACGTAAAAACGCCCGGTGCTATGTTGGCCTGGCGCTTTTACGTCTCAGGAATACGGCCATGTGATCTGATACATTGGAATCAAATGCATCAGATCACAGCGCATATCAGCCGGCCGTGAAAACAGCCAGCTGATATAAGCTCAAGTGAAAGAAGCCTTATGTTGAATATCCTTTATTCAACTAGTTAATGGGTCTATTTTACTACTTGCAATCAGGTAAATGATGAGATGCTTGGAACAAGCCGGACACAATAACAAGTCCAGGTGTTGCCGGCTGCCAATTAGCGGTGAACCATATGTGGTTGCAGCGGACCAACTGTACCAGGTTCAGCCACCCCTACACAACTATGTTATCTCCTTGGAATGAACAGAAGATTAATTTACGCTCATCAGATCACATAGTACCCAGTCTTTATCTACTCTGCCAATTATTGTGTATGTTTAGATTAACACACCCAACTTTCTGTGACATCACATGAATGTAATTTCTTTGTTTCTCCCTGTAACATATTAAGATAAACCTGGTAGCCTTGGGACCCCTGACTAATCTGGCCCTGGCAGTCAAAATTGATCCAAGCCTTCCAAAGAAGCTGAATAAACTGTGCATAATGGGAGGAAACCTAGAAGGTAATGGACTTCACTGACCAGACCAACTATAGTGTGGGCCATGGTAAAGTAGCCTGGCACCACACTCTTCTGAAAGCCGTCTAAAAGGAAATCTTTGCTCATAGCAACCAATCACAGCACAGCTTTCATTCCAGCTCAGCAGGATAAGAAATGAGAGCTCCACTATGAGTGGTTGCTATGGGCAAAGGTGCCAGGCTAATTTTCCGTGGCCCATTCTACGTATGTTATCCCTAGTCATTCTTGTACTCCAAATGTAGGCAAATGTTATTATATTCGCGTTGGAGCTTACGTCACAAATTCTGTTACATTTGATGGGAAGAATAGCACCTGATGCAGCGATATTCTTCATGTCCAAATAGCAGACAGGATGATAGAAGCGGGAAGATTGCATTGTCAGTCGGTCAGGTCCATCAGTATATGTTCTACGAATTGAGCTCTGCACTGTGATTTTATATATATCTCAAGGCAAAGGCGCAAATCTGAATTGGGGAAAAAAAACACCTTGCATCACTTCAGTGAAATTGTGATCCTCCGGCGCCACGTATAATGCACGTCGGAGGATCGGCATTTCCTATTGATTTCAATGGGAAACAACACATTACTCAGCATGCGATGTGTTTGGCTGTCCCATTGAAAACAAGGAGCGAGGGACGCAAGAAAATGGAACACTTTTTTACCGCTCACGGCGCACAAAGCTTGCGCAAGATTTATGCTTGTTGGAAAGTATCCTTAGGGCTCATTTCCATGACCATATTCGTTTTATTGCTGCGTGAGCTAGCTATTCTTGCATATGGTAGCGGATGTGCACTGCTCATGACAGAGTATCTCATGCATGCAGTCATGAGCAGTGTGACTAGTTTATTTCTTTGTTCCCCGCTCTGTTGCATATTCAGTGCCGCACATAAGCAATGTATTATGTATGGACAGCATTTAATACACAACCCATAGAGAACAATAAGGCTGTATGCGTGTAATACGCAGTAGAATGAAACATGCTGCATTCTTTTTTGCATGCGTATTACACACAGTGAATATTCACAAGTGTGAATGGATCAATAAAAATCAATGTACTTTCATCAACTCCATTAATCACATAAAACGCAGTGAGAATACGGTCGTGGGACTGAGTCCGTAGGTTTTATGTCCACTTATACGCATGGATTCCACTGCTGAATCCTGCAGGGGTAGCTGTGCATGCCCGCGGACATGACAGGAGAAACGCAGCTTCTTACCTCTCCGGATCCAGCGCGGGGTGGCAGGATCTTCTTTCTTCAGCACGGCGAATGCATCTGGGAAAGGAAACAGTGCCATTTTTTCTATTTTGAATCTCCTGTTTTCCTGTGGATCAGCGGCACCTCCATAGCGATAGCCGCAGGTGTGCCGTTGTGGGGGCGGCTTCCATTGACTTGAATGGAAGCCGTCACTGCCGGATCGGCAGGAAAATGGAGTATGCTACGATTTCTTCCTGCACGTGTGATCCGCATGTCGGGAAAAAAAAAATCACATTTGCATGCTTTTACGTGCCATGCGGATGCTAATGCATCCCTATGGGCGGCAAGAGGTGCGGATCTCCGGCACAGGAGACGTGTGGATTTTATTATTGAAATCCGCATGTGGACATTGGGCCTTAGGCCCCCTGAATTGCCGCAGAATTTCCACCTGTGCCCGCCTGCATAGGATTGCCTTAGAGATGAGCGAGTATACTCGCTAAGGCACATTACTCGAGCGAGTAGTGCCTTAGCCAAGTATCTCCCCGCTGAAGTTTTTGCACTGCTATTGACAAATACATGTACATAAAGTTTAGGCAAATTTTACAGTGTTGACCCTTATTTTTCAAGACTTCTGCTCTTCGCCCTGGCATGCCGGATATCACTTTCTGGGCCAAATCCTGACTGATGGCCACCCATTCTTCCTAATCAATGCTTGGAGTTTATCACAATTTCCATGGTTTTGTTTGCCCACCTGCTTTTAGGGGAATGACAACAGGTTCTCCATTAAAGGTCCCTTTAAAAACAATGGGAGAGTTGTTCCGAAAGAACGCCAAAAAATAGGACATGCAGTTACTTTTAACCTCGCAGCATCGCTGTTAGGGAAAAAAAATTGTTTCTACGAATAACTCCATTTAAAAGAACGAAGTTCATATTCACGCAAGTTTTGTGCATGTAGCCTAAAGCCTCATTCAGACGAGCGTGTTTACGTGCGAACATACGTCCGCACAAAACCACGCATCTATTAGAACCATTGGTTCCCTATGGTGTGTTCACATGTCCGTGTTTTACAGGCTTTCAAACGCAAGTACCTGCAAAACATAGAGCATACATGCACCATAGGTCCTTGGTGCGTGTCAATATTTCCCAGCGGGGAGTCCCCTTGTCCCTGAACACTGTGACAGCATTGTCACTGTGTTCATTGACAAGGGGACTCCCCGTTGGGAGTAAAGAATCCCCTGCCACAGCTGTGGCAGAGGATCGCGATGTTCTGTCATTGCATTCAATGGAGTCACCGCTGCTGCTGGCGGACCCTTTGAAAGCAATAGGACGCCGCCACCCCCGCTGCGATTTTCAGGGAAGGGCTTTAAATTTAAGCCCTTCCCTTAAAATCATTTCTAGTTAGGGTAAAAAAAAAAAAAATATATATATATATATATATATATCACCTCTCTGGCGCTGTTGGGGCTCGGCGCGTCTTCTCTGCTTGGTCCCCGGCAGTGTAATGAAGTTCTTTCAGCAGGCAGGAATTTAAAATCACATGTCAATTCTTTTGTCTTTTCCGCAGCGGCCTCTCTCCTCTCTATGGGGAGAGAAAGACGCAGCGGAATGCTGATGGCCAAACCGCTCCAAAACCCGTGGATAAAGTCCACAGGTTTTGAAGCTGCGCTTTTCCCGCGGAAATGTTGTGGTTTTTCAGTGCGGCCATTCTGCAGGAATTCCGGTGAAATTCCATCCTGTGTGACCCCATTCTAAATGTGTCCAAAGCCTTTAAACAATTGCTAGTTTTCTGATTATATAATCTTTTTAAACAGGCGGAGTACCTAATAACAGTCCGTTGTATAGTTAGTATTTTTTTAAATCTGAATAGTTTTTATAAATATGCTGTATTTTATTGTGTTTCAGGCAGAGGGAACAGGTCTGTTTGTGCAGAATTTAACTTCTGCCTGGATCCAGAAGCTGCCTATATAGTAACCAATGAGTTCACCTGTCCGATGTTTATTGCCACGCTGGAGTTCACCCGGGAGAACTGCCTTACCGCGGTATGTATTCAGCAGATCGTGCTCTAATAGTAAACGATCGCGCTGACAAACCGCAGTATCTGCCAGCATCAAGGATACTTTTGCTTAAAGTCTTTGAATCCAGCCTCAGTTCCTTCCAAGGTTTCCAATCTTTAAGGCTATGTGAACACGGATGTTATTTAGGGGGCCTTCACACTGGCGAGAAAATTGAGATTTGTGCGTTGCGAGATGCACAAATATGAACCCCATTCTTTTAAATGGGTCCATACACATTAGCAATGTTTTCCCACATGGCACCGTTGTGTGATGCTGTGCAGGAAACAAATCGCAACTTGTTCTGTCTTTCTGTGATATTGCCCATTGTCTTCAACACGGCTGGCGCTGCGAGGGAGAACATGGCGATCTCCTGCCCTGGTGGGGATAAAGGGAACCCCTGCAAGGGATGTGAGGCTGTTTCCATGTGAAAACGCTTGGCATCCAGGGGTTTTCAGAAGGATTGCGAGGGCGATATCGGGCCGTGAATCACGTGGGCCTTGCTAGTGTAAAGGAGCCCTGTGTCCGATTTTCAGGCCAATTTTTCAGTCTAAAACTTGAACAGAAATAGAACCCATTCATTTGATTGAGGGTATTCACAAACGAATAGTCCGAGTAAAGAAAAAAAAAAAAGAACAAAAACGGAGCATGTCTTATTTTCGGATGAGAAAATTAAATGTTATTTGCAGTGTCCTGCACATGACAGACCGTGTATGCATGTGCTGTCCGATGCGAGTTACAGCCAAGAATCTCAGACACAACTTAAAATTTTTCTGTGTGCAAGTAGCCTTATTTCGAGAACAGAATTGAAAACCTGGATGGAGCCATAGCATTTAGGGCTCATTAACACGATCGAATAGGACCCAATTATTTCAATGGGTTCAACATTGCATGTTTTTCACACATATTTTGGTTGTGTGAAAAAACCACAGCATGCCCCATATTGGTGCATATTACGCACTGAAATAGTCCATGGAAATGAATGGACGTGCGTCAGTACGCAGGAAACTCATGTATTTGCTGCGTATTTACATAAGAAATCAATGGTATTTTTAGACCCTGCCAAAGATCAAAGTGGCGGTGTTGTCCTTTCACCAAACTATCTATATTAGTAGGTTGGCGGATAGTAACTGGTCACGAGCCGCTCAGTCTGTATTCAATATTGCTATTACATATGAGGGCTACAGCTTCTGTGATTTACCTTTCTTTCCACTGTCCTTATAGTAAGATGTGTGTGCTGCTTAAACACTGATGGTTTACCTAGATGTCATATCTACCGTATGTATAATCAGTCTTATACTATTGGAATGTATTTCATGAGTAATTAGGGGTTTGGGCTAAGGGCGACAGAACGTGACTGAGAGGAGTGGGGGCCGACGCTAAAACTTCTCCAGGGAGTGTTGGGCTGAGAAAGGAAGGTGGGGATGTTGCTGTGATAGTGCAGCAGCGTCACAATATTACTGCACCACACCAAAACCACAGATGATTTTTGCTGCACTTATAGGAGCGCAATTACCCAGCTGGTATAAGTAGAGGGAGGGGGCGATTTTTAAAATATTACAGGTGAGGACACTGCTATAACTACCAAGGAGACCTCTATTATGTCTGCTGAAGCGACAGAATTTCAAGTGATGTATAAGGCCGGCCTGGATCCAGCCGTATCATTGCTGGATCTAGACGGGGCACGGTATCCGGTCTTCTTGTATGTTGTTGAGAAAAACTGTATATGTCAGGCTGTATCTACACGGGCGATTTATGTGTGTTGCAAGATGCAGAAGACACGCACAGAAATAGAACACATTGTTTTCAATAGGTCTGTTTCCACGTGCGATTTTCCTTTTGCAAGGATGACGGAGGAAAAGCAGCATATCCTATTTCTGTGCAAGTTTGCAGAAAATTCACCCATTATTTGTTATGGGCACATTGAAAATTGCATTGCACTTGCATGTACAATCACAGAAAAATGGCCGTTACTTACTGAGTGAGGAGTGCATATAGATGCATCCTCTCACCGTGCAGGTAGCTGACTACCAAATGGAGGAGCCAATAACACCTGTGAGGGCACCGATGAAACAGCCACTCACACTGCCTCCTGATAATGAGGGGGGTGGATGCTTGGCGTACACTCCCACACATAGTGGATACAGGGTGCCAGACCATTCTGATATATGTAGTTCACCATGCAGACCAGCAACCTATTAATGGTGCCATGATAATTCGGCGGGTTGTCCTGCATATCCATCAGTGAACCACATTGGTACTGCCACCCTGGGCTCCGGCTGGAGTCTTAAAGCCACACTGCATGTGAATAATAGATAATAAATGCAAGGCATTGGTTGGATGTTGGCCAAGATACATGAGCCCACTAACCACTTCACGGTTCCTTGCGTTGTAGTGGGTCCCTACACTAATATAAATGCATCACAGAAGGGGAAATCAGGTGTTATTGGCTCCTCCATCCAATTGGTAGTCAGCTACCTGCATGGTGAGAGGAGGATGCATCTATATGCACTCCTCACTCAGTAAGTAACGGCACTTGCATGTACAAGCATTTTTAAACGTTTTCTATTGCAAAAACATGATGCCATTTTCTTGCAAATCAAATGGCACTAGCAGCAAAAATCACATATTTACGGGCACAATATTGGTCTCGGAGTTTCTAGGACTAATATTGCGCTCGCCAGTGTAAATGCAGTTTCACAGATACATTAATTTCAAGGCGACATGCTGGAGCACTGCATCAGGATGTTGGCCATGATGTTGACTATAAAACGTTTGTAATGTGACCTATGCAGAGTAATTCTCCGAAAATAAGATCCTGTCATATTAATTTCTGCCCCAAAAGAGACACAGGGTCTTATTTTCGGGGGATGTCTTATAACAGCGGCAGAGTGGCGCGATTTTACTTTTACTTTTAGAAACAGCGTTCCTGCCTCCGACAACAGCTTTCGCGTACCCCATCATTGGTGAGGTGCGCTAAATGCAAAAAATAGAACAGACAGTGCTCAAAAATCATGTTCAAGTGCAAGTCTGTGAGACTCCCATTAAAATCAAGGGAAGTGCTATACCACGATTACCATGGAGTTCAAAACACTGCAGTAATCACGGTAAAAAAAAAGCCTGTGTGCTACTTACCTAACATGGTCCAGGTCCCTCCTGCTGGTTTGCGAAGTTCCAGCCGCTTGCTTGCAGTCGCTAAAAGAACATCGCTTCCTGGTAATGGAGTTCGTAAACTCCGCCTTCAGGAAGCAATGCCTCTGATTGGCTCAGCCGTGGCACTTGAGAATCAATGTAATGCTCGGTGAACCAATCGCAGCCATCGCATTGAATGCCTCTGATTGGTTCTCAAGCCTTGCAGCTGAGCCAATCAGAGCCATTGCTTCCGATTGGCTCAGCCGCAAGGCTTGAGAACCAATCAGAGCCATTGCTTGCTGGAGGTGGGGTTTACGAACTCTGTTACCAGGAAGCAATGTTCTGTCAGCTGCTGAGGACTGCAAGCAAGCTGCCGCAACTCCGCAGAGCAGTGCGAAGGACCCAAATGGTGCCTGCTAGATAAGCAGTGCTGTTTCCCCCCCCCCCCTCATGTAGAGTAGCTAGGGCTTATTTTCGGAGTAGGGCTTATATTTCAAGCCTGCCCCCAACCCCCCCTAAAAGCAGGGTAGGACTTTTTTTTTTTGTACTTATTTGTATATGGGTATTTGCACTTATGTCCTTTAGTCACCGTATAAAGCACTGTATGAAAGAATGTCGTGTGTGTCCGAATTATTCTCTTTCAGGAGTATTTCAAAAACTGGGTAAACCAAGACACCGAGAAAGCCAGATTTATGAAGAAGATCACAGCTAAGTTGCCTCCAAGACCCACTTTTGTTTCTTATGACTCCTACGCCATGGCTGCAGTAATTGAGGAGAATATAATTACAGAATATATGCAATGTTCTGTGAGTGTGGAGCTGCATGGGAGATATGCCAGAGGAATGCTGGTCCTGGACACAGACGATAAGTGGAAGAAGGAGCATAAAGCTTTCCTGATGAAGAAATGTAATCTAGACCGCTTTAAAGAACGACTATGGAATGCACTTCTCTAGGAAGCAACATAGGGGCCACAGTAATAAAGCACGTTTTATCAATGGTTGTTTTTTTCTTTTACAACTCCTCAATTCGGATGCTTAAAAAAAACAAACTAGCCGCTACACAATATACGAGTAATCTATATAAAAAGTTGAGTACCTTTTACATACACACTATAGTTAGGACCCGATGCCCGAATGGTGACCCCTGCTTACCTGTCCAGCATCTTCTCTGCTGCTGATGTACCGGCCAACCAACATGCGCAGTAGAGGACCCTGCACTGTTGCTACGGCGATGACGCCGGTTCCACAACAATTCTGCAATGATGATTGCAGGATGACCGCAGGATGGACAGTTTCCATGGACTTCAATGGAAGCCGTCCGTGCGTAGCCTGGACAAAATCGCAACATTGTGCGATTTCTCCCCCGCAATCGAGAAATCGCAATCGATTTCCTCTCGTGGGCAACAAAAAAAAGAAAACCCTATTGCATCAAATTCCTGTAATTTTTAAGCCTATCAAAGAGCCTGCATGCTTCCAATGATCTCAGTTCACTGCCGGTTGTACCGGTAACACGCACTTGTACGTCTACAGCTGAACTATACAGCATAAATATTGGTTGAGGTCAGATTTGACAGCACTAAGGCCGGTGTCATACAAGTGTATGTGCATTAGCAAGCGCAACAAAAAAAAACCTCACAACTGTGCTCCCATTCATTGAAATGGGCAATTAGTGGAATTAGTTTAATATGTGCTCTTAATAAGCAGGAAAATAGAGCATGCTGCATATTTTTTTTTAGCACGAAGAAAATGCACCAGCAAAATGCTTATGTGAAAAAACCCATCAATGGATTCGAATCACTGCGTATAGCGCGCAAATGTTTTATGCATGATACACTGCGCAGATTCATTCCTGTGAATCCGGTCTAAAGGTCCTTCTATATGGTGAGATGATTGCTTAAACGGCAGAACGACTGAACGAACTGCCGACATTTCTCGTCCGTATCATTGGGGGCCACAGCCTAGACCATGGGATATAGCCACTGCCCTAGGAGGCGACACTAAGCAAAAAAGTGTCGGCTCCTCCTCCCTGGCTATATTTCCCCTGCAGGCACTCAGCTAATCAGTCTTTAGCTTAGTGTCTGCTAGGAGGCAGACGTGGCTATACACGAGAATCCGGGGAGTCCGGGCTTTACCCTGGCTCTACCGTCCTCCCGGGGAAGACGCAAGCAGGGGGTGTCTCCACCACTTCTGCGGCGTCTCACCCAGAGAAGAAAAAGGGGCCCGACCCTGCAATGCGCATTGGCGTCGGTTACCCGCCAGCCATAGGGCTCCCCCTCCCTGGAGTGGCGCACTTTTTGACCAGTAACGCATAGGGGGAAGCACTGCTGGAGTCAGGTCGACATGTGGCCAGGCTGTGGCTCCCCTGACGGAAGCAAGGTACCTTAGGAGCGGACGAGCAGAACGGGCAGCGGTACGATGGCAGCAGCGGCTCTTCCAGCAGCAGGTGTACGGGCACGGCATACCGGCAGGACGCCGGGCCGCTGGCTGGGCAGGTCACTTCAGGGCGCAGCGCTCCGGGGGGCGGGGCGCCGACGCTGGGCCGGAAAACGTCACTTCCGGGGCAAGCCACGCCCCCTCCGGCCGTGGCAAAGCTAAAAGAAGCACCCGGGCAGAAGAATGGCCGCTCCCAGCAGCAAGACACTTCCGTTGTCTATCGCCACTGAGCCCAGCACTGTGCGCAGTTCTCATCACGCGGCATCCAGCGCTGACACGGCCCTGCAGACTTATTACCACAGAGTGAGCACCCGGACAGCAGCAGCACCTTCTGTAACGGGCACCAGCAGCTGTAGCAGCACCCGCAGCAGTACCTGCCACATACCTGCCAGGCCACCAACGCTACTATTTCCGTGTGGTGGACCCACGTCGACACCTGACGGCCTTCAAGCTTCAGGACCAGAGGCTCCAGCTGGATCAGGGGAATCGCTTAAACAGCTGCTAGACCAGGTAAGCCCTGCCAAGGCAGCACTTCGCTGTGTCTCCCCTCCCCCTCCCCTGTCCCCCCTGCAGGTACTCCTGTGGCAGTACGTAGCATTTCCTGTCTCCTGAGGTTTTCTTTTTTTTTGCCATGTCTGACCCTAGATCAGAGGGTTCCAGCCCGGCCAAGGGGAGGGTGAAGCATTACGCTTGCACATCTTGCAGCGCTAAGTTTGCCTGCGGTCAAATCGACCCCCGCTGCGCTAAGTGTACCACGGCACGCGCGGTTTCAGGGACCCCGGTGCCCCCCACCGCCCCTGTGGAGCCACGGGCCGAACCCCAGTGGGCTAGGTCCTTGGCCGCTGCCGTTTCCAGCCTGGCCACATCTTCTGCGGCGATTTTACGTCGGTTAGAATCCAGCTTTGAAGTTTCCTCTTCGGAATATGCGCGCGGGAGGGCACGCAAAGGAAGGAGATCCTGCAGTAGCGAAGACACCTCCTGTAAGTCTCGCCATACCAGAAGGTCGTCTAGACCCTACAAGTCCAGGCGGTCCAGGGACTCTCATGGCTCCCATGGGTCCAGGGAGTCCGTCCGTACTTATCACAGATCGAGGCATTCTTCGAGGTCCCGGTACTCTGCAAGACCGGCCCGAGCCCGCCATGACTTCCCCCGGGCATCATGCTCCCGGGCTTCGCAGGATACGGCCCAAACAGCGGGCGAGAGTAGTGGATCAGAAGACGACAAGCGCTCTGCAGTCTCGTCTGCTTCTGATCTGGACGACGAACAGGTTTTGTGATTGGCGAACCTAATGGACAGTCTAGTAATAGCTGTAAGAGAAACTCTCCAAGTGACGGAGGAACCAGCAGAGACAATTCCATCCACGGTGTCGTTTAGATGTCAGAGGAGACCACGACAGGTCTTTCCAGACCATCAGGACTTTGCAGACGTCCTTAATAAAGGATGGCAGAATCCTGACAAAAAAAATTTAGGCAACCTGGGAAAACTTGGGAAGTCACATACCCCTTCCCAGGGAATCTGAAAAAGGGTTGGGCAGTACCCCCGGTGGTCGATCCACCGGTGTCGCGGCTATCCAGAGGCACGGCGTTACCAACAGCCGAGGTGGCAACTCTGACTAATCCTCAAGACAGAAAACTGGATACATTGACGAAATCAGTTTTTCAGTCCGCAGGCACCGCCCGGCAGCCGATCTTCACGGCCGCATGGGTAAGTAAAGCCTCAGTAGCCTGGGCCAAACAGCTGCGGAAGGACATTTTGGCAGGCGCTCCACCTAGTGAACTACTTGAAGCGACAGAGAACATCATACAAGCGAACAAATTCGTATGTGCAGCAGAGCTAGATGCGGCTAAGTTCGTGGCTCGAGCATCCGCCGCATCTGTCATGGCAAGGCGAACCCTTTGGCTGAAAAACTGGTCGGCCGATTCAGCGTCCAAAATGGTCCTAACAAAATTACCCTTCGAGGGTAATAGGCTCTTTGGGTCCAAGTTAGATGACTTGATAAAGGACGCCACAGGCGGCAAAAGCACGTCATTACCACAAATACAAACAAAAAAGGAAAAGGTTCTATTGAAGAGAAAGCCTTTTTTTAGGTCCTTTCGTCGTTTCTCGTCCCGCCCTGGTACAGGGCAGTGGTCCCAATCTAGTAGGGCCCCGACAGACACAGGGAAAGGGCCAACCTTTAAGGCGAGACAGGCATGGCGGTCCCGACCGGGAACATCCAAGGCGTCGGGATCAAAGAACGCAGCATGAGTCTCCGCCCCCACCCAGTGTCACCCGGGTGGGGGGCAGACTCTCCCAATTTCGGGAGACATGGTGGAGTCGCGTGAACAACGCGTGGGTGCGGGAGATCGTGTCCTTCGGGTACGCGATTGAGTTCGCGACTCCACCGCAGGATTCGTTTTGCAAGTCCAGAGTACCTGCCACCCCGGAACTTTTGTCCTCAATAGACATCAAGGATGCATACCTCCATATTCGGATTCGGGAAGCACACCAGAAATTCCTTCGTTTCGAGACGCAGGGAAGGCACTTCCAGTTCACGGCTCTGCCATTCGGCCTTTCAACTTCCCCAAGGGTATTTACGAAAGTACTAGCAGCAGTGATGGCACAACTCTATGCAAAGGGTATAGAGACCATACCATACCTGGACGATGTTCTAGTAAAAGCACCATCACTGGACAACATCATCAGGAGTTTACGCGTCGCGATGGAAACATTAGAAGAATTTGGCTGGATAATAAACCGCGACAAATCGTGCCCAATACCAGCACAACATCTGGAGTTCTTAGGCATGATATTTGACACCAGCCAGCACCGCGTTCTACTACTTCAAACAAAAGTAGACAAGCTTCTACACGGTGTCCGGTCTCTAATGCAGAAGAGAACGCTGACCATCAGGCACTGTATGAGTATTCTGGGCCAGATGGTAGTGGCCTTCGAGGCGGTCCCCTTTGCTCAGTTCCGGTCAAGGATGCTTCAACACCTGATATTGTCCCGCTGGAACAGGTCCATACTAACCCTGGAGCAACGAATCCGGATAACCCCTCAAGTCCAAGACGCGTTAAAGTGGGGGTTGAAGCCTGGGAGACTTCAGGTGGGACGGTCGTTGGGCCAAAACCGCTCATGTGAAATGGCTCTTAGATGGAAGGCTGGTTTTTATTTCTAAAAAGATGTAAGTATTGATGTGGTGTAAACAGCTGTAATATATGCTGTTTGAATATTTAGTTTTAAGATATTAGACCCCAAGATAATAAAAAAAAAGTAACTAAATTTGGTGTTCTACCTTTGAGACTGCTATGATTGCTTACAATGTTATGATCATTTTTCTATCAAAATTGCGTTCAGTTTTATTGAAAAACCTCAAAAGAGAAATCCCATTAACCCAATTTAAGGTTAGTACGGTCATTTACAAGACTCAGGTCTTTCTTGACCTTGCAAAGAAAGTTGTGATTGCAGAAATAGCGAAGTGAGTAAACGTTAAACATGACACAGTCATTTACTTTCACCTTCACCATAGGTCAGTTTGTGAAACTTCTGATCTGCCCCTGGACAACTGTTATTGTAAAGGGGAAAGGTTTGGGAGTTAGAATAGCTCAACCATGAAGAGGTGGACTATGGGAACTCCCAGAATGGGGCCACCGAGTACTGAAGCACATGGCGCGTTAAAGATTACCTATCCTCTGTTGAATCACTCACTAGAGATAAATAGCCTCTGGAAGGGACATCAGCTGAACTGTCACCAATTTGCTGAACCTCACATAAAAAAAAGCCTGTCTGCTTGAAGCTGTGGAACCTAATTCATTCCAATGGTGGAATATTATAGCGGATCTTTCACACAGGTGCCGATCGCAGATTCAGCAATTCAAATAAGTTTGTGTGCAGGTGGCCTAAGTGATGCCTGAGCAATGCACCATGAGACATGTAGTTGTTAGTACTGCTGTCTGTAGACACTGATCTCTACAGCGAAGATGGGCTCTGATGAGTGTGACCAGTTCCTAGTGGATTCACTGATGGGGAAAGATGAGGAATCTCTTTCTTTTAACCCTTTCCAATGCACTGTCTGACCTCTGTAGACATTCTGATTGAAGCCAGTACAACTCTGAAGCCAGAAGACGTCCGGCAGGGTATTCTTACTGTATAGTATTGGCTGCTCTGTTGTCGAGGGGCCTCTGCGTCCTATGACATACCGCAGTACTGGCTATAGCCAGCCGATGGCGCCATTGTAAAATGGCATAAAGAGAAAGACCCCCCTAGGAAACCCTGAATCAAAAATGGGATTGCAAAGGGTTAAATATTTTTTCTACGGCTGATGGACTTTACATTTGGTGCACAATACCAGAAGTTTTTGCCAGTGTATACACAGGAGCACACAAGACCCCCATTCTCAGGATTGGTGGGGGTTTCAGCGGTGATACCCCAAATTAGCAAGTTGTCCCCCATCCTGTGGAAATGCAGACACATATTTCGGAGGCCTGTAGGAGGGCTGCTGGTTTTTAGATCCACGTTATCAAGACTTGCCCAGTTTCCAAATAACCAAGACCATGATTTAATGCATCATGTACAATGTGTGCACAATTACATGTGCAACAGCTAACCACTCCAGCATCCGTAGAAACTCAGCCTTCAATAAAACACACATATGTGTGATATCCACCAATCGAACGTGGAGGTTTGCACACCATCCGCCAATCAATGCAAAAGCTCATATCTGAGATACTTCAGCGTCCCTAGCAACTCAATCTTCAGTATACCACATGCATGTGCGATATCAAACAATCGGATGCGGGGAACGGCGGTTGTCAGCCAATTGTCGAGGGGCTCGTCCCTATTTCCTGCATTCACAGTGTCAACCACTCTACCAGCAATAGACCCACTTCACCATGGGAGCAATTACACACAGGGTTGGCACAGCATGTGACATGTACTTAGTTTCTTTTTTCTGTTTAGTGACAGACATCACTAAACAGAAAAAAGAAGCCCAGTACATGTCATGTACTGCTAATGTTAAATTTAATATTCAGACCGCAGTCCACCTTAATTCCTTCATTCTTAACAACTGTTGCTCCATCACCTCCTGCCCTTATGGTCCTTTTACACAAGACGAGCTGTTGAGCAAGTAATGTCCGGCAGCTCGTCCCAGTGGTGCTCACACCTGTGCTGTTACACGGGAGCGAGTACCATTCTTTTGAATGGGGTCACACACAAGCGCTTTTTTTTTTTTCTTTTTGCAGCAATGCATCGCAGGGGGAAAAAAATAAAAATAAAAATAAATTAATTAATCGCAGCACATCCTATCTTTGGGAGTTCCCTTGCACTGCAAATTCTTTTCAATGGGGCAGGCATTTGAACGTTATGCGAGGTGTACGTGAATTCCCATTGAAAACTATAAGAAACGCTTTATGACCCTCCGTCACGGCTTTTCCCTGAAGTGATGCGAGGCGTTAACACAAAAAAGCCTCACATCCGTGGGGAAATTGCACGTTGATGAGCGTGATATCTGGCAGAGTTTCACGGCTCGATATCGCACTCACCCATGTGAAATTAGCCTAAACCTGAATTGATTTACAGAGTGTCCTTTCTCCACACTACTGGTACATCAATTAACCTCTTCCTTATCACGCAGTTATGTTTATTTGTTTCTTTGTCTCTATAGTCATTTGCCCCGAATACCACAAACTACATGGGCATAAAAAAGCATAATCTGATCTTCACCACGTGTTTTTTCCATTAAGAAAAGAACTCTCTGTCTCTGTACGGTAGCCTAAACCTATTACCTTTTAACATATTGCGACAGTTGTGACAATTAAGGCATGGAAAATTACCTAATCTAGGAGGACGGATATATGTCTGGCTTGATTCTCGTTTGCTCCTCACATCCAACTTAACCAATTTCTCTCTCAAATTACTACTCAAAAATCTCACCCCTGTCTATGGACTTCAGACTAAGACTCCAGGTAAACCCCTCTGTTTGTATGTATGTATGTAATGGGCGCTGCGAGACCATCTGTCTTTCAGTCAAGCGCCGGAAATGGTTCTGATAGACACAAGGGCTTGTAATGATGGTGCTATCTGTCACTGGATGATGGACAATGAAACACTTGGCGATCCGCTCTACTGGTGGTCTGTAGGGTATCCTGAGCCCAGTTGCCTTGTGTGTGTGCCCTCATACATCCACCGGTCTCAACACCTCCTTACTCTGGTAGAACCAGCCCAAGTGGTGGGCAATTCGTTGATACTACCATCCAGCTTCTTGCATTCCAATAATGCGCCCCTCTCAAACTCTTAACTAGGTGCAACCTCTTTACATCGCAGAGTCCTGTCTAGTGGCCAACAAGCTCTACACAAGCGGAAAAAGATTTCACTACACACAAGGAGCCTCCAAGAGCCTTTTTATAGGCCAAGGGTGGAACCACTTTTAGGGCCTCAGGTGGGAAGACCTTTCATCTAATCACACCACAACTGATTTGCATATCTGTCTATGATGTAACTGCATAATGAGTTTTACAGCCAAATGACAACTTCTTCTAGGGGCTTGATTTGTAATTTATTTTTGACAATGAGTGTATTTATTGCGCTAGAGCTGCGGTACAAAGAAATACAGCAAGTTGTATGAAGTGTTGTGGACCTCAATCAGTGGTGCCACAAAAGCCTGCGTTGTTATATTCCATTTGGATGTCTTTAATAAATAGATCTTATATCAGTTGTGGTATTTTGCCTAAGTGCCATACACAACATCCATGTGCCCATTTTCCTTCCCAATACCCCGATGTACGTTATAATTTCATGCTTACCAAATCTTTAAAACAGAGATGTGCAAAAACAAAAAAGTGTGTTGTCATATCAGCACATGCACCCATTCAGATTCCTGACCAATCTAGTATGACCAGATGTCCAATATTGTGTACAATGCAACAATGTGTGTACAGTTTAGTCTACAGAAAAAAATAAGACAAAACCCACAAAATCTTATTGAAAAAGTGCCTTTTTATTTAAATTACAACTCAAAGTTGTATAAATTGCTCAACAAATCCTGTTTTACCCACAGGATTTCACAACGAGCATGTAAAATTAAACTTTTTTCCATTTTTTTTTTCTTCTTTTTTAAAAAATGCATGATAAAGAAGTAAAAGTACAGGAAAAAGCACTGAGCAGCCCAAAATGAGCCTCGGCAGTACTCTTGGCTGTATTTAGCTTTTGTTCATGAATACAAAAACAGCTTGCATTTAAATGGCCATTGCACTTATAGTGTAGATTGCTATTTATGCATATACATCTACCTTTTATGAGAAACATAACACTTGGGGGAAAATGATTTAAAATCTCTCATTAGGCCCCCTGTCCATGGGCCTGATTCTGCCGGCGGTAAATCGCCGGCAAATCACGCTGTCTGAAGCGCCCACCCCCTGTCCACGAGCGGAGAATCATTGTGATTCTCCGCTCGTGGCCGGCAATTCACATCCTGCTGCGAATTGCCACGATTCTCCGTCAGCCTGTCAGATAGGCTGACAGCGGAGATCCGTCTGCAGCTCCTGCTCTTGGGCGGCGGCGATCTGCTGCGGGATACCGCAACACCCATGGACAGGGGGGCCTTAGTCATGTCATTTCAGGGCAATGATATGTTTGAAAAGAGGGCTGCAGTATGGCACATGTACAAAATAAATAAATGATAAAGTGGTGACAATTTGTACCAGTTCTATTCTCTGTACCATTTCCCTGACGTTTGTTTTCGGTTTGTTCAATCGTATGTTCTTCCATAAGAAGAAGGTTAAGGACATAAATGCTTTTGGGAGTTAAAATAAAAGACCGAGTTGGAAACTCTGTACAAGATTCTAATTTGGGGTTTAAACAAATAAATAAAAAGCCAAGAACATAAGAGAATGGCCTTCAAAAGTAATTGGCAGATTCTGAAGCAGTAACACTCCTTATATCCGTTACATTTCAGGTTGGTGATCAGTTCTCTGTCGGGTAGTGGGAGTTTGACCAAGGATCTGAACTTCTTCTTCCAATTGTTGGGCTCCATATTTTCCAAGGGTCATATGTTTGTCCAGACAAGCTTTCAGAGCTGTGGGATGCTGCTGTAGAGCTGGATGTGGGACATGTGCTTTCGCCTCCAATTAAATCAATTCCAGGTAATGGGTTTGCTGGAGTGGTATAAGGAATGGTGGTGCTCGGATTACTGGACCAGATGGAACTGCTGAATGGGATTGTTGTAGACCACAGGCTACCAGAGTTTCCAAGAATAGACTGCAAAGAGACAATGGATCAAAACTCAACAACATGTTTTAAAAGAAAAGTTAATTCTAGTAACAAATTGGGATTACAAATAAACAATTAAAGCCTCCAGATGTGCTCTAATTAAGGGAGACCTAATAGAAGAAATGCACAAAATCATTTTAATCCTGTATGATGAGCTGTGCTAGCTTAAAGGGCTTGGGCTGCTTTAGGGTTAATACTAAAGAGTTCTTAATATGAATAGATGACAATGAAGTGCATTCACACATATTAAAATCTATAATGGTAACCAAATCTGTTAAGGATCTGCAACAGACTTTACCCTTTCAATTGAAAGAATGAAAACTGCTGCAAATCTGTGCCAAATTCCACACCAAATGCTGCAGGGTTTGATGTGGATCCGCACCAAAATCCCATCCTGAGAACTCTCGTCCACAACATAGCTGCATATATGACAAGCAAAAACACATGACAACAGCGGGAGGAATGGGGCTAAGCAGCAGCATATGTTAAAAAGGCTTGAGTACACTAATAGATCACAGACTGAACATGAGTCAACAATGTAATGAGCAGCAAAAAACAGGAGGTGGTGGGTTCTCCTTCAATGGAAGCATTCAAGCAGAGGCTGGACAGACATCTGTCTGGGATGATTTAGTGAATCCTGCACTCAGCAGGGAGTTGGACCCGATGACCCTGGAGGTCCCTTCTAACTCTACCAGTCTAGGATTCTATGAGGGCATACATACCTTGAATATCCAAATTAAAGATGCATACATTTTATATTTAGTAACTGCATAAAATACAAGGTTCTTAGGTCACATTTTCATCTAAAAACACAAGCCCTCTACTGTCAAGGTGACCTTCTGTAGATGGGACTCTATATTGAGATTCTCACCTTTTTGTAGGCCTAGGCCTTCATATACATTTAGAGAAAATGGGATCTAAACTATATACTCCATTTAACCCCTTAATGATGCAGCCTCCCCCCCCCCCCATTTTCGTTCCCCACCCCCCTTTTAAAAAAATTGTAACTCCTTTATTTATCCATCAATGTCTGTATGAGGGCTTGTTTTTTTTGCAGGATGAGTTGTGTTTTTCAATGGTGCTATTTAATGTACCATATAATGTACTGAAAAACTTGTAAAAAATTCTAAGTGGAGTAAAATGGAAAAAAACCCCCAATATTCCACCATCTTTCGGTGAGTTTTGTTTCCACGGCGCACAAACTGCCACAATAATGACATGATATCCTTATTCTATGGGTCAGTACGATTACTACAATACCACTTATGTACCGTATATACCGGCGTATAAGGCGACGGGGCGTATAAGACGACCCCCCAACTTTCACCTTATACGCCGGTAATACAGTGGCTTCAGCCAATCACACTATTCAATGACATCATTGAATGGGAGTGATTGCTAACACGTGCGCCTTCAGCCAATCACAGCCATTCAATGATGTCATTGAATGGCTGTAACTGGCTGACGGCGTGTGTATTAGCTTTCTGGAGGCGGGGATTTCAAGCCCCGCATTCAGAAAGCAATGCTGCGTCGGGGACGAGGAGCGAGCGACATCCTGCCGGAGCGCGGCAGAACGCCGGGGGAGGTGAGTAATGATTTTTTTTTTTACACTTTTTTTTTTGTATTACCGGCGTATAAGACGACCCCCGACTTCAGAGCATATTTTTCGGGGTTCAAAAGTCGTCTTATACGCCGGTATATACGGTAGGTTTTTTATGCTGTAATACTTTTTTTTTCGAAGACATTTAATTTTTTAAAATTATTTTGTGCGCCATCTTCTGCGCACAATTAACTTTAAAATTTGTCTGTCGACATAGTTGTGCGAGGGCTCATTTTCAGCGGGAAGTCCTGTAGTCTGCGTCGGTACTGTTCTGGAACACATACGCCTTTTTGATCGCTTTTTATTGCATTTTTTAAAAATTCGTTTTATTTTTTTTTTCTAGTCAATTTGTGAAATACAAAATAGAAATAAAGAGAGATTTGTTAGATACATAGCAATGTAGATATGATCATAGTTATGGTTAGGTTAACACAAATTTTTTTGTCGCTGTATTTCTTGAGTTACTGGTTAAACATTTACAACAATAAACTTTTGAACTTTTTAAAACAATACAGTACTGTTCTTCCTTATTCTTAATCCTGGTAAGAGAAAGTTACAAGTTTTCAAGCGCTTGTCAGTGGGGGTGGGGGGGTGAGTAGGGTTGGGGAAGAGGGGGAAGTGCCAGAGGGTGGGGAGGGGAAGGAAGGGGGTATTGTAGATTAGGCTTAAGGTTCATTCCATGAGCAGAGTAGAGTGGGAGTCCATCCAAGCCCCCCATATTTTTTGGAATTTGGTCGGGCAGCCTCTATTTTGGTATATAATTTTTTCATATGAGGCCACAGTATTTACAGTTTGGATCCAGTGTGGGACTGAGGGGGGTCCTGTCGCCATCCATTTTATGGCTATCACTTTACGGGCCAAAAATAGTGTCTTTTCAAGGAAGACGCGAGTGTAATATGGCCACACCTCCTCCTCCAGCAGGCCAAACAGCGCCACCTTAGGGTCCAAGTCGATGGCTAGTGGGGGCCGTAAGAGTAAGTTTATAAGGTCCATCACTTTTGACCAAAACTAATTTTTATTGCATTTTTTATTGGCCAAAAACAAAAACCCGCATTTCTGGTGTTGTTTACTTTTTTTCGGACGTTAACCGTGCGCAGTACGTTACTTTGATAGATCAGACTTTTATGGACACAGCGGTACCAAATATGTATTTTTGTTTTATTATTCAGATTCTTTTATTCTAAATATGGCAAGAGGGGGGGGAGGGGTTAACTTTTATTACCTTTTTTTAAAATAATTAGTAAAACTTTATTCTGATCTTTTTTCCTTGTCCCCAGAGGTGACAACAACATCTGATGCCTTGATCGTACGGGGATGGCTTGTTAGGCATTCTGCCAAGATAGCCCTGGAGCCTTTCAGCTACGCTGTTGCTGCCGGGTGTCGGCTGTAATAAGCGGCTGGCATCCACGCTGTGTGAGGAGAGATCACCCCACGATCTCTCTTCATACATACCGACACCGCAGGGCGTAAATGTACGTCCTATAGCGGGGAAGGTGTTAAAAAAGGCCTCTTGTAAAAACCGCTGACTGATTATTTTTTGTGTTCCATTAGTGGACGTGTATCTGTGCCCTACTCACCATCTGTTCAAAAACATTTTAATTAATAACTATAGCTCGGATCCTACTTTCTCAGATTGCATGTGGAGATCCAAAGAAAAATTACTGTCAATGTACGGTCCAATGTAAATGAGGTTGTCTTGATATGCCAAGATGGGTCACACATTTTGATCAAAATGTGCACTAAGAACCTCATTTTTATGTGGTTAGTAAATATAACAGTTATGACGTTTTGATTCAAATATTAAATATGTACAAGGGTGGTTGTCACGTGTTTTTGCTTGTTTGCACTGTATTGTAGCAGCCATGGCGTACATGCACCTGCATATCTGTAGGAAATGCTGACTGAATTAGTTTTTTTTTTATAGCTGCATATGGAGGGCCAGGTCACCAGACAGGTTACTTGGCATCGTCACTAGTAATGCACTAGTCCAGATACAGTGGGGTGAGTGATGTGTTTGGTCATGTCATGAGAAGGCTGGCTGGATGGAGGGCTTATCTTTACTAATACAGCACAACTGTGCAGAACAAACAATGTGTTTTTAATATGAATAGATAACACTAATACAGTCTTCATTTCCGTAACTTTACAGGGGTTGGCCTCTGCAGAGTTCCTTTTAGAAAAGGTGTGAGGCTGCACTACTGTAAGATTCCGTCCCGATTCGTCATCATGGAGACCTTGCATCAACTCATTACATAACATCTACTTGCCATTTAGTTTTGAAATGCCTTAGTTATGTGGGTATCTGAAGACATCAATATATGTGGTGACTGAAAGTCTTAAAACAGGTTTTCTGCCATTTTTAACCAATGACCCATTTCATGGATAGGTCATCAGTAGTTAGACAGGATCCACACCCCCCCCCCCCCCCCCCCCCCCCCCCGGGACCCCTGTCCATCGATTGATCACCCAGAGCAGCGGACTGGATGTTGTCATCACTGGTCGGAGGCGGAGGCCAGAGTGTCATCTTCACTCCCATTGAAATCAATGGGAGTGCTGTTCAGCTCCTACACGTCCTGCTCAGGACAGGTCATCAGTTAACACAGGTTAGAAATCCCCTTTAATGACGCCACTACACCTGAAGACGTTCTTAATGCCTTAGTGGTGCAGCCTCAGGCTTTGGATCTGTAACTTTAATCATTTACAGCACAGCATAGAAATTTAATTTTTTTTGTGCATTAGTATTAAAGAATACTATTTAACAGACTTTTGAAAAGTGTATTCTAGTTGGTCTACAACAATGGTGTGTTAAATGTAAGTAATATGATGCAATTGTGAATCTGTATTCAGCTTATTAGACTTTAGTTAAAACTGCTAGAATTCAAAACTAAAACTTTGCATCACAACCTACATTCCCTCCCCCCCCCCCCCCCAGCCCCTCCAAAAGGCTACCCCCCCATGCCTCTAGGAGCAACAATGTCCTCATGCAGGGGTATTAATATGTAGCACAGTGTATAATTACAGCATTGGAGATACTGTGATCCAATTTATTTGAGCAGGGGCTTCTTGGATTAGTAAGACAGATCTACTGATGTGATATGTGGTAAAGAAGGGGAGGAAGTATTGCATATATCTTACGCTAGTTACTACACTGTTATAGGCAAGAAAGAGGAATGGAGGACAGCAGCTGCCGGCATCTCTGTGCTGTCCGCAGGATTTATAACGTGTACATAAGCCACCATGTGTGGAATGACACCAAGCTTGTGACTGAAACTGGAGTACCATTCCAGCAGGAGAGCAGTGCACAGCCATGTCATAAGGCACTAGTAATCTGATCTCCACGAATAGGCTACATGTTCACCTGTGTGTATGAAATAAATTATGGCTGAATCCATGACACTACAGACAGAACAATAATGTGTCTGATAGTAGGTCTATAGTCCGTGTTATAAAGCAAATTCAACTCTGCCCTGGCCCTGAGCCAATATCCTCTTTATCAGATAAATGTCAGAAAAGGTAACCAATCCCGATGACTGTGCCCGAGTGGATTTTAGATGACGAGCTGCTTGAAAGAAACCTCAATAGTTCCCTCCTAGATTAAAAAATATTCTGGCAGTATAGACAAGAGGGTCAGCTGTTTCTTACAGTCGACACCCGCTCACAACAGCTCTGATCATCGCTCCCGCTGTTCAGTCTGGTAACCCTTTAAATGCAGCCATTTCTGACAGCGGCATTTAAATGCCCCAATGGACGTTCGGGGGTACAGAACTCCCCCGGTGATGAAATTGCGGAGTACTGTTCAGTTGCCATTGAGCTGGCCCTTCTGAAAGCTACCAGGGCTGCCATTGCAGACTGCCCCATCAAGCCATGCCTGTGAAGTAGCTTGATAGATTGCGGTATAATGTAATACTATGTTATTACATCAAACTGCAGAAGCGATCAAACCATCGCAAGTTCATGTCCCCATGGGGACAAAAAAGAAATGTAAAAATCTGTTTTAGAAATTTTCGTAACCATTAAAAAAAAATATAAAAAAATTGTCCATCGTTTATGCAGCATAAAAGATCAGCGATGAGCTCATCGTTCAGTTTAAGCAGCGGCCGTTCAGTAGTGAATGGCCGCTGTGTTATCTCAATGGAGAGGGGCGGGGGAGCGAGAGGAGAGAAATCTCCTGCACTGCCCCGCCCCCCTGCTAGCCGCTTCATGAGTGAGACAGCTCTGCTAGCTCCTGTGCAGAAGCACGGGAGCGTGGAGACACAGGAACGAGTGGCAGGCATCGTTTGCTTGACATTCATCCCGTGTAAATGGACCTTAATGTTGATGGAGCAAGTCTGTACACGAATCCTGCAGTAAATACTATACATGCTTTCTGCATTTACATAGTAGCAGTTCATTATCTTGTCATGTTGATCCACAGACCGGCAAACCCCCCCATGCGCTAGACTTCCAAAGCCCAAGAAAGGAGTTGTGGTGGTACTACTCACAGATGTTACGTGGGTTGGAGATCCAGTGCTGGTAGGCCATGTTGGTACAGAGTCTGTAGCGGGAGTATCCCAGATGGAGGATGTGGATTCCAAATCTGACCATTTCTTTTGAGAATCTTGGGCATATGTATTTCGGGGAAAAGATAACTTGCTAAAAACCTCTGTGATGAGGAGAAAAAAGTGAGAAAACAATGATGAGACAAGAAGCAGAGGCTGTTTATAAGACAAGCATGTAGTAGATGCAAGAATCAACTTCTAACATTTTCTACAGCACATGTATGACTGTATCATAGAATCATAGAATAGTAGAGTTGGAAGGGACCTCCAGGGTCATCGGTCCAACCCCCTGCTCAGTGCAGGATTCACTAAATCATCCCAGACAGATATTTGTCCAGCCTTTGTTTGAACACTTCCATTAAAGGAGAACTCACCACCTCCCGTGGTAACCTGTTCCACTCACTGATCACTCTCACTGTCAGAAAGCTTTTTTTCTAATATCTAATCTGTGTCTCCTCCCTTTCAATTTTATCCCATTACTCCTTTCCTTGTGCAAATGAGAATATAGTGACTAGTGAAAAGCTGCACTGTGTAAACATGATGTTCTACAGACACAAATACAGGATCCAAAATATGGTAGTTTACAATTATCCTACACAAAGAAGGTTCTGACTGAAAGAAAAAAATGTGAGATTTAACAACTATCTAAACAGAAATCTGATTTGCCAGTAGTTAGTCAATGGCATCAGTTATGCATCCAGTAAAAGTGGAAGCTATGATGCCAGGGAGAACAATGCCTGAGACTGCTACGTACTTTAAAATACTTTTGCCCAAATAAAATGCATGTAAGGATTTATTACCTGATATGAGCCTAGAAAAAAACAAGCCTTTGAAATATTTAATTTGCAGCAGCTATGGCCCAGTAAGTGCTGATGTACTCACCGCCTGTTAAATTGAAGGAATTACTTGGTCCAAAAGCAGAGAATGAATTAAGTGCAACATAATCAGGGCTGTTTGGGCTGCTGATGGGGCTCCATAAGGCAGAACTAAATGTGAGAGGAGAGCACAGTGAGTATTTACAACATTAAATGCTAAAACCACTCCAGTTCATTCACTATTTGGCAGACTAGAGCACAAAAGCTTAAACAGAGAAGATAAAAGCCCACAAGATGATCTACAACAACTTCTATTTCTAAGTACCATTAATTCCGGGATGTTGTACACAAGAAGGGGGATTTTAAAAACAAATTTTGAAGTGGAGACAGCAGGACGTGGCAAGAATTCATGTGCAATCTAATATGGCCGTGGCCATCTCTAGCCTGAACGGCTGCTCTGTGAATGGCAGTTCAGAGATTTGCTTTACTGCAGCCATATGGGCATAAGAAAATGCTGTCTGGAGTGACAGACGACTTCTCTGGAAAAGCTGTGTGCGTGCTATGTCACCTGTAGAGTCCCTGTGCCAGGATGGGGAGGAGGTGAGCTGTGACCGTTTCCTATTGTTCATGTTATGATGCTGTTTTTCTGTGTTCAGCTTTATAATAGAGCTACTGACTTTGATTATCATCTTGCCTATACTATTACAGGACTATGATTTATAAGAAGCGCCATTTGAAATAAAACACAATTAAAAATACACGGCTCGAATATTAAAGGTAAAACCCATTACTTACCTGTCAGAGTTATCACTGTCAATAGAGATCGTATGCGACAAGCTGATGCTGTTAGAAAGGTCACTTTTTACAGCAGGTGACTTTGATAATCCATTGCCGCCTGCTTTTAATAAGAAAAATAAAAGGAAAGCAACAGTTTAGTGGAATGATACAAAGTAATAGGATGGTGCTGTTCTGATGCTTCATAGGAGTGCTAGTAAAGTAAATGGGATACCTGGGTTCTTGTCATATCCTGCAGCTACAGCAGCAAATGTGGGATTGCCATTCCTTCCAGGTAAAGACGATGCTTTAGCCAGCTTGGGTTTGGTGACAGTAGAATTCATTCTTAACTCACTAGAATAAAAGGCTTTTCGTTACACACATCAATTACTTTCGTTTTCTTGGCTGTACTGTCCTCCTTGTGAATACACAGTGAAGCTTAAAACGGACGCTATAGCAGAAGCAGTCCTCTTACTAATAGCCCTTTTACATGGGATGATTCGCTCAAATCCCTGCAATCTTGTAGGAATCTGAACGATAATCGCCTGTGTAAATGCATGAGAATTGTTCAGTTTCTGCATGCCAAAAAGTGAACGACGTGCCATTCTGTGTAAACAGCAGTCGTTTACTTATGAGCTGTAACCGTGAATGGAGGCGGACGGGGAAGAACGCTTTCTGGCCTTGCCCACCTCCCTGCTGGTAGCGCTATGAGTGATGCCAGCGATACTCGCTCCTGTGTAACAGCATAGGTGTCAGCATCACTGGGACGACCGGTCGGGAATCGTTTGACAGCTTATCTTCTGTAAATAGACCTCAACACCGAACTTTGCGAACAATTGACAATGCAATTTGCCTATCTACACATACACTTTTTTTATACGCATGCTCAAATGTTACTAAGGCTCATGCAAGTGATATTACAGTAGGTGCAGTAGATGTGATAACCTGAACAGACATGGGCATGCAGCCAGTTGGGCCTGTGCATCTATTTTGTGTCCATCAGTTGCAATAGTGAAATAGTATATGTAGCAGATTTGTTGCAGAAAATACACCAGATGAATGGAACCGATTTTCAGTTGCAGTTATTCCCACAGCAAATGTGTCCCATGTGAATATACCCTTACATTGTAATTTTGCAGCTACAAGAGATGAGATTCTTAGATGTCCGGCCATCATACTTACTGACTGCCTGGGCTGTTGACAATGCTGCTGTAACTGCTTCTTCCCCCATAACCCAATGCTGGAGGTGGTGAAGGAGAGGTAGGAGCTGGTGAGGTCTGCCGTTGCTTTAAGAAGTCATCAGCATTGCGAGTCTGGACAGACAGTTTGTAAAGGCTATCTGCTGCTGCAACATTGGAAGAGAAAGGTTACTAATTAAAGTGACAAAAACAAATTTTTCTTCCCATATTTTTAACAAATGTAAGTTTCCTCCCACTTGCTGAATACCACACAGCAAATTGCTCCAAACTAAATATATATTACTACACATGGATAAACATGAATCAAAGGCATTTTAGCCGGAGCCGTCTTTAAAGCGTTCTGAGCTGCCACTTTTTTTTAGTTAATATACTACTTTTGATTGTGCGAGATTCTGCATTATACTGCAGTATTACAGGATTACAGGAATTTCAGAGAGTAACGAATTGAAAACTATGTATATATGAGTATTTATGTCCTATGCAAACAGCAGCACACAGAAACCAATGTAAATCACTACTGAAACCTACAGCTGTGTCTCGGACAACAGAACAACATGCTGTACAAAGCAGACACAAACCCTAGAGCGCACACAACATGACAGCATGCTTCATTAGTGGCAACCCTAGTTAATACGACACACTAATCTTTTGCTGTATTTGGTTGACTACAGACAATTTTTAGCACAAAAATATCTAGCCACGAAGTCCTTGCATTTTCCAGTCTGCATCATGACGGTCTTTTTAGTGACTGGGCATAACGCTCATATGGTGCTCTGCCTGATCACTGACATGATTCTCACAGCCACTTTGACAGTTTTTTGTCAGGGCTGCTTCAACACCGCAAGTCGCAGATCCCTAACCTGGAGCCAGCAGCCATTCACAGACCGTGCTGGAAAGAAGTAGTGAGGAAGGCCTGAGATCTCTGCCACAGTCCACAGGATCTACCTGAAGGGCGTTCACTATGCCCTCCATTTCCGTCACGCTTACATTGCTCCAATCTTCCAACCACACACAGTTTTCCTTTCCCGTATCCAAGGTGTCATCATGCAGACTAAGGGAGTATTTATTTTTGCTGTACGTTTATACCTGTACAACCGGAAAGCTCTTGAAGTACAAGCTAAAGGTATCCATAGGTTTCTGCTGTTAGATGGAGGCCAAAAGAGTGTCCTTTTGGCTTCTGTCTGGCAGGTATATGTCAGTATACTGTTAGAAAAAAAGGGGGGGGGGGGGGAATGGAATAGAATAGCAGACTATACTATTCCATCCTCACAATCCTATAATAATAAAAAAAACGGATCAGTTTAACGCAAGTCATAACAGCCTATGTGTGACGGACGCTGCTGTAATGCATCTGTCACAGTTCTTTATTAAAACAGACATGTCTTGAAGCTCCAGTGATGTCGCTGCCCATACATGGACAGTTATTACTGGAGCCTCACTGCCTGTACTACAACACTCAGTGAGTACAATAAAACTATGTGTAAGCTGTGATGGAATTCTCAAACTGAAATTGGACCATTCGCTTCTTGGTATCCATTTAACAAGGTTCCCATTTGTTTCAAATACATTTAGAGTACCGAATAACGTAGATGATTATGTTATGAACCTTGTAAAGCAGGCACCAAAGCATGTCCACTTTGCAATAGTAGTGCATAGCCCCATTTCAGTTGGGGGATTCGTCGCAGTGCTGTTTCTAGCAGCCGTCACAGAACCCCGGAGCCTATCACACAGCGTGTACAATAATGCTGTGTGCACCCGCCATTACAGAAGTTGTGCAACAGCAAGAAGCCTGTACAAACACACAGTGTCAGGTCCGTGGCAGAAGTACGGTATATCAGAATGCCAGAAGTCAGACGGACCCCATAATAGTCAGCGGGGTCTGTTCGGCGCCACTTAGCTCCAGCATGTGCCTAATGTGGCAGTTCCGAGATCTGTGTTGCTCTGTTCCAAGGACACAGCTGAACAACATAAATTAGCTGGAGCCCCCATGCAGATGTGAATGAGGCCTTGAACAGCTTTGAAATGTATCTGACCTCACATCCACAACCGCTCTGCATGCTTTTATCTTTAGAGACTTGCTGTAGTATTTGTTACAGTTAAACCTTCCTTTGAGCCTTTTTTACCACGGTGCCCTTTTCTAGCAGAAACACTGCCAATTTGACATTTTTGCAAGCTTATCTGTGTGTGTTCAGCTTCATTTACACGTCACATAAAAGATGCAAATCAACCAACAAATGCATGGCTGTCAGGAGATTGGTGGCATCTTCACAATTGTAGATGATCGGGTGGACGACCATTCGCCTTTATTCTAACCTTAGCAGCGTAAAGGAAATACCCCCGCTTCTACTGTAGAGCAGCAAGAAAGGAGGTATTACCATAGACCACTTAGTGACATGAAAGGGGTTTCCTGGGACTTATCTCACGATAGGCCACCAACATCTGATCGGTAGACATCCACCACTCAGGAGCCCTGAAGATCACTTGACACGTGACAGCACAGGTCTGAAGAGAGGTCACAGCGCTTACCCAAGCATGGTGGCCTCTTGAATCAGCTGACTGACAAAGATCCCAAGTGGCAGACCCCCCCCCCCCCCCTTCCTTATCCGCTATCAAGGACCTACGCTAAGGACAGCTCATAAATAGTTCAGTCCTAGAATAACCCTTTAACTGCTACACTTCTTTAGACCACTAGGGACGTTTTAATATTTAATTTGAAATACCTTCCCCCCATTTTCTCTTGCCTATACCTGGGTGTGCACTGTAGTCACGTGTGTCTTTATACGATAGTCTATAACTTTATAGATTATTGACCAGAATATGCTGGGACTGCACAAGTCACACCATATAATGAAGAGTACCTATGCATATAGAAGTTTGCAGGGTAGAAACCCCTTTACCATCACACTGCTCACTTTATTTGGGAGAAATCTTGAAAGCGGTAATTCTACTGATACAAATTATGTTACAAGGGTCAAAGTGCGAGACCGTCATACATCCTCCAAGATAATGAGCGCAGATGACTGAATGAGAAAACAATATTTAAACTTCACATCTACATAAAACTTTCAAGTTGATATTAAGTGAAGTCCACACTACATGGAAGTGAAACTAGAGGTCATCATAACACATTACAACGGGGGAGAGGAATTCTATTGTAAACGAAAGGTTTACAATTAAGTAGTGCGGGCGGATACTCACAGCTGCCTGCTTTATGAATTGGCACTGAGTCCCACTCTGGAGGTGGGGAGTCTTTCTCGCCTTCTGAGCTGCTGGTATTGCCTAGCTCCTGACCAGTACGACTAGGAAGAAGTTTCGCCAGCATTGACTGCCTGCTCTCCATTAGCTTACTGTTGGTACCTGTGCAAAACATTAACAAGCCATGCACTGTGAGATGCTGCTCCACTCAGGGCCAGACAAACCACATGGCCGTTAGCAACAAAAAGGGCAGAAAAGCATACAAAGGAGGGGGAAAATGTCAATCCATACCTCTTGTTTTCTGCAGGTTTCTTGATTTTGAACCATTTACTGTAGAGTGCTGCACTGCAATTTTGGAGAAGTTTTTATGCTGTTTATTTTCCAGGGGGGTGGTGTATGGCAATTCTAAAGAGCTTGAAAAAGAAAAAAAAGCAACTTATCAACTAGTATCATACTACATCATATGTATTAACTAATACAAACATTGGGCATTAATCCTTTAACAATGGAAGTAACAAAATCCATTAGGGAAGCTCGTCAGGGAGCGTCTTACGTATCAGTGCATGTAAAGGACTGGCACAAATCCGACATGCCATATTTTAAAGGTAATCTAAGTACATACAGAGTACCTGTTTTTATAAATTAACCTATGAGGCGCTAGTAAAAACCTGGTTTGTATTTGGCACCTTTATCGAATTCTGTGCATGTATCTAGTAATGAAAACAATGGATGTATTTATTTTGTTGGTCATGGCCATGGTCCAGGTCATGTAGATGCCGTAAGGACTGGGACTTACTTAATACTGTCTAAATGTCACAGTACAAACTTGGACTAGACTGTCTCAAAATGCATCAGGACTTATCACAGTATCTCAGCTGAATGATAAATCTGTTTAACTTTAAGACTGTCTAGTCGAATGGTCCCTTTAGAAGAGCAGATTCTCGTTCACTCGTGCAGCCTATTTAGATGTATTGTCTGCTCAAACAAACAAGAATCGTTCAGTCTTTTATGAGCAAATACAAAGACTGAATGACCGCTCCTTAAATGGAATCATAGGAGCCAACAATGCTTATTAAATCTGCAGAAACTGAAGGGCAAACAAAAAGCTAACGATTCTCATTCAGTCCAAATGCCAGCCAAAGACTGAACGATTGCTGTTCACTTTCGCTCATTTGAATGATCTTTTGAACAGTAATCATCCAATTAAACACAGTATAAGTTTACACCACTTATTAGTTGGTTTAGTTTATGCCAAAAATTTGGCGTAACTTGTGGCAATTTAGGCCATGCCACTTTTTTGGGACAAGTTGGAAAAACTGTCTGAAAGTGTCTAAAAGCACATGGTCTTTTTTCTGAACAGTAAATCTGCCCCCTTCTCCTCTGGTCTTTGCTACACACTATATTTAGTTACTTTCAGAAAGAATAACATTCAATGAACTAAAAAAACTGTACAAAACAGAAATGACATTCCAAAAGGGAATCCTTTGTCAATTCACGGCTGGTCAGCTGTATGTATCAACAGGTTCGAACCACCTTCTGAAAGAAAAAAGTGTAAACAATCAGTATTTGCCTTCGCTCACCTTGGTTTAACTTCGGTTACATTCTCTTTTTTGCTGGGGATAAGAACTTTCTTGCTCTTTTGTTTTATTTTACTGATTTCATTTTCTATTTTATCAACAATGGCTTGTTTTCCCTTTGTTTTTTCAGGCTCCTGAATAAAAAAAAAAAAAAAAGCACAATCATGTGATAAGATGACAAAAGTTGCAGGAAAAATAAAGGACTACATTCTTCAGGTTACTAATGGAGAGAAACCGATTTAAAAAAAAAAAAAAGCAATCAGTGTTGATACAACGTTGGCTTGTTCACTCATCGTTAGGTTTAAACAGCACCCGTTCAGTCGTTTTTATTCACTTATTCATAGAACTGAATGATTTATCTGCCCGTCTAAACAGGCGGCATGAGTGGACGAGCCAACGGATATCATTCAAATGCTACTCTTTTGGTGTAAAACAGACCCTGAGCAAGAGCCCAGCAAGTATACTGCTGTATGTAAAACAGCAGACACTGGGCGAGATTTATTACCGGCGCTTAGAGGCGTTGTATCAGAATCACACATTATCCCCTATTCAGGGGTCTCTGGTGCTATAATTAATATACTGCAGATTTAAATTCCGCACTGCGTGTTAATTGCTGAAAGGATTTTGTGTGGATTTTTTCCGCAGCGTAAGAGCAAGATGTTAGAACTTCATCCACTTGTCTGCTACTGTAGATGCTGCGGATCCTCACACAGAAAATCTGTCGCATGTGATTGTATACACTTGAGGCCCCTTTTAAACCTGCACTTTTATTTTCATTGTTCAGTACCATCCTTGGAGCCGGACAATGAAAATACCAGAACTGCTGGATCCAGTACATGCCGGACACAAGCGTGGGGCCAGTCTGGCTTCTGGTACGCCAGCAATACTTTCCCATAATGCGACACCTTGTGTGAGATTTACTGCCGCAGCCTCAAAGCAAAGCAGGCCTAGCAGACATCAGTACCATGGAGCGATCACACAGCAGGAGAAGCATTTACACGGATAGTTATTGTAGCGGAGGTACATGTATTGTTGCAGTTTGCTTAATAGAAGCCTACTGTTGGCTATTAACCTCCATACCTACCTTAGGCTTCCTGTGATCACGATATCGCTGTGAGAAAGATCGCAATTTTGCTTGTGAGAGGTCTAAACGTTAGCAATGCTTTTTCTTGCAAAAACCTCGCTGCCGCCAGCAATTTATTTCTCGCGATAGACAAAAGGAGTTTCTCATTTTAAACATGCATCGCACGAGAATCGCAGGTTCGTGCATTGCGATGCAATAAAAAGGAGGCTCCACAGGGAAACATTGGAAATAGGAACAAAATCAGTTGAAAATCATTGGTTTCATAATTCTGCACTTTCACTTACTTGCACATCACGCAATTTTATCGCAAGTGCGAAGGCACCCTTAGAATACCAAGAAAGAAGAGCAAAGGCCACAAAAGACCCTAGACCACAAAAGTTAGTGATGTTGACCCCTCCACTCCCATAGACCACCAGGAAACCTTTAAAAACGCAAATTATTTTTTAGCTTTCACTGTCTTACGGTCTGAAAAAATACAGTTAATGCAACAGACTCAACATTAATAAAACCCAAAGGCATCCCTACCAGGAAGGTATCTATATGTTATATTCTAAGATTGTCCGGCACAAACAGCAAATATGGAATTTATATTAAATGCCAGAAATCTCTAGACAAGGAGTAATCAATGATATTAAAGCTCAAATCATACCAATCTGGAATTATGCCAACTATGTCCACAACATTGCTAACATAAGGGACTCCATGCAAACAGGTTTTCTGGCCGGACAGCATACTGTACCCGCATAAATATAATCTGCCATTTCTTAGTAATTAAGTGACATGAAATCTTACCTCTTTAAGAAGTGGCTCAGTATCAGGATTGGAAGTTTCAGTAGTGGTAGAGGAGCTGTCATCGTCTGCAAGAGAGTCCTTCAGCTCATCTTCATGTGTCTTGGCTTTAACTCGTCTTTCTTTCTCTTCCTGCTTCTTTTGGAATTTAATTTTGTGCTGAAGAGATTTCCCCTTCCCTAATGTTTAAGTGTAGAAAAAGGACATGCAGTAGTTGTAATGAACCTCTGTAATTCAAAGATCTGTAATGTCAAAAGCGCAGCCCTTCCTCCAGAGACCCCATTGACCAGGCAGGCAGGACAGAATATCTGCTAAGCTATTCTGCCTGCTTTAGAAGGAAAATAAAGAAGTAACTGGACGATTAATGCTATCCATTACAGAACAGACCCATCAAGGGTCTTGGAAAAACCCATGACTGCAGTGTGACGTCCAACACATGACTATAGTGAATGACTAATATGTTTCCAATAACTTCTAAGGAGATGTCCACAAGGTAATATTTTCACACGGATTTTGGTATGTATTAGGCACCAAAATCCACACGAAACCCACCTACAACCTGTGTCCCACCAATTTCAAATGGGAAATAATAGTTCACATGGTCAAGGATTTTTCTATGACTAGGACTAGGAATCTATCACATTACCTTTATTTCTTGCTGCTGGAGATGGTGGCTGTTCTGAAAACACATCTGATGGAGGGGGCTCAGAATTGTCAAAATCTTTATCCATTACTTCTATGAGATTAGATATATCTGTGTCATCTGAACTGTGCCTGGCATTACCAGCACTGCCACTACTCCCAAAGTACTCCGGATGAGAAGTGTTACAGGTCCCTGTCCGGGACAAATCTGCTGGTTGCTCCGGCTGTATTAGAGGCACTGTTGGTAGTTGTGTTGCCACAAGAGGCTCTTGTAAAGCCGCTCCTTGTGGTGGTGTAAGATTTAGTTTTGTCCCACGTGTACGCCTTGTTAGAGATGAACTGTGAGCAGAAGTGCTGGAGTCTGCGGTCAGGGAGGACGTTTTGCTAGATAGCGGTGTTGCAGACACTTGTGCGGACAATCTGTTGGGTACACTAGTGGCTTTTGCTCTGATAGACTCCACATCGGGTACATTCCTGTGTATGCTGGATGTTGGGTTGCTCTGCTTGTGATTACTGGTGGTCCTGGAGTTCCCACTATACAACCCTCTGTTAGAGCTATTGTTTGACTCGGCTCCAGGCGAATTAAAGCTAAAAGACAAATACAAAATGTTTATTCACAAGATTACTGTTTAGCATTTTGTGTATTAAATAAATATACATAATGAAGTCAGCTGAAAGATGATTTATATTGTCTAGTATTTTATCCCATCAGAGTGGTTAAAGCCCCTCGCCTTCATCTTACATATAGAAAGTATATGTGGATTACCACCACCGCACACAGAGCCAAACCCAAATTAAAAGTCTACATAACCAAAAGTAAAATGAGGCATGGTAATTGTCTTCTGTGTTGGAGGCTCCATTACAAGCCTCTATTGCAGATGCAATCACATCTGATGGATCGCACGGCATGCAGTGCTATTCTTCCTTTGAAAATGACGGACCCTCATTAAGGCCTCATGTCCACGGCAAAATAACATTTAAAATCCGCAGCGTTTCTCCCGCACGCGTGATCCGCGCCCCATAGGGATGCATTGGACACCCGCAGGTAGTTTAATACCTGCGGATGTCATTTTCTCTTGATGCGCGGATTGCGTTTGCGGGAAAACACCCGCAGCATGCTCCATTTAAGTGCGAGTCTCCCTCGGGGATGGATCCCGCAGGCTTCTATTGAAGCCTATGGAAGCTGTTTGTCTTTCTGGCCAAAGATGCTCAGAATTAATTAAGAGATGCGTGCCTTTTAATACATTTGATGCATCTTAGGCCGCCTGCACACAGCCAGGTCGGGTCCCGCTGCGAGAATTCTCGCAGCGGGATGCGACCAGTGCCCTGCTATTGACCTTATTATACTCACCTGTCTGGCATCTTCCCTCTCTGCACTGCGATGTGCCGGCTGTCGCACAGCTGCACAGTGTCGTGACGTTTCTGTGAAATAGGAAATGCCGCGATTTGTTTACCACACGAGTTTTCACGCGGTTAAACCGCAGCTGTCTGCATAGGATTGCATTATTTAATGCAATCCTAGGGCAGCGGGCATGGGGGGAAATTCTGCTGGAAATCTCGACGCAGAATTTCCGCCCGTGTGCACGAGGCCATACTCGAGTGCAATGCTACTAAAGACTACATTAAGATTGTCTTTAGTAAACTGGTCCCATAATATTTAAATGTAAGAGCGTTTAAAGATTATATAAGAGCCTAGAGATGGAGGTAGCAGATAGCTGTGACTGGATGAAACTAGAGATGCTGATTAATTTAGAAGTATAGTATAAATTTTCTTCATTTTAGGTATCAAAAGTTATTGTCATCATACACACAGGATAAGCAGTCCTAAAAAAACACTAAGATGTGAGAACAACTTACTTGCTTTCTGTTGATATGCCAACTATCCTTCTAAGATCAAATGGTCGGCCCAAATGAAAAGGAGGATTTGATGCCTCAAAAGAGAGTCGCCTTCGAAACGGCTCCCATATTCCTTGAGCTTCTAAGTAAGCTGTTCCAATAACTAAAAGAAACAGCAAACTAAGGTGGAAGGAGGAAAGACAAAAAAAGTTAGAATGCACACAAAAAGGCTTGAAAAAAAATATTCTAAAATGATTTTTTCAATACATGCTTACACTTTACGATATAAAATGCTGCTAATATCTGCTAAATAGGAGATGGGGAGGCACTACACCAAGACTTTTGTTACCTATAAAATCCTTTTCTGTCAGAGTTCATTAAGGGGAAGGTGGGGGTAACATAAGATTGTGGGTATAGGCTACTACACCTTCATGTGGATGGGGAAGTCTAGTCATGACAAGTTTTTGAACATTGCGGATGTGAGAGCCAGGAAGAACTGTGCTTGAAGCCTGGTTCCCCTGTGTATCTAGTTGTCTTTCCCTTAGAAATATAGGCTGCAGAAGTGCCAAAAGGAATGGGAAAAAATAATCTGGTTGTATAGAGAACGAAGATCCAAGGATTATTCTTTATCTGCCAGCATGCTCAGTAATAATGTCGTTCAGAGGCGCGGACCATCGAGTAATGGGATCCAGATGTTTGTGAAGAAACGACTGTCAAACTCTTTACAAAGTGGATCATTCAGACAGTCTGAGAGGCTACGTTTGTGGTGCAGTGTCCATAATCCAGAGCAGTACTAAAGGGAACCTGTCATACTGATGATGCAGTCTGATCTGCTTGCAGGAGGTTATGGTTATACAGCAGGAGGAGCTGAGGAGACCATTTTGTAAAAGAAAGCAAAGATCAAGGCACTAGAGATTCCAGATAAAAATAGGAGTTGCATTTTCAAGGATGAAACGAAATAAAACCTGAAGTTTCGCCCATACAGAGCCCTTGTCATGTATACAATAAGGCACAAGTCAGTTGCAAGCGTGACAAACAAATACAACAGTCAGCTTTAGATACACCATCTTTGAGGCCGGTCTCTCACAACTGGATTCGAAATGCAGATTTTACGATCGGCATTTGCGCAGACTTTTCGCGGTAAAAACGCAGTCATTGAAAAGGCATGCATTTTTGACCCAAATTGCACATTCCGCATTAACATTGCATATGTGCCGCAGGTACCCGTTTCATTGCTATGTCATTTGCCGGCGCAGGAAATACAACACACACAAAAAATAACTAAATTTAAAAACTGCTTCGGATGGCTGATCCTGTTGCAGGGCTTCCACATGTGGTATCCAACCCATTCGTGTGAGCCCTGACCACATCCTTTCCTCCTGGTCAAGCCCTTAAAACTTCAGCAGATAACCACCTCTATTAATAAAAGAGCTATTTAAAAACATACAAAACAATCCGATATGTATGTACAGCAATCAGGGTCATCCATTCACCTCACCTTGTACCGGTCTTATATCTTATGGTTTGTTGTACAATGGCCCTGCATGACTCAAGTGTATGCTGCTTTAAGGATGAGAGTTATCTGGAAACTCTGGTGCCTTGGACTTTGCCTTCTTCTAGTTTGGGTGGGAAAGCCACACCAAGTAGCACATAGTAGGTGGAGTGGGCATGAGAACAAAAGTATTATTTAGAGACATAACCTAATAGGAAAAAATGTGCAAAACTTGTGTTTTAATAAAACACCTGCTCTTCATGGGTAGGGGTCCAGTGGGCAGGCACATTCCGTGACCTACAGCCATCGCTGTATGCCCACTGCTATAGGAAAAGACGTCAAATCCCTCTGTAGGACCGCCCACTGGATTCCTCAGCAAAGAAGGAGCAGAGACTTGAATGAATAAAACACGAGCAATACAGAATTTTTCCCCACAAAACTATACATCATGTTGTTCAGGTCCTCCTGCTCTATAATATGTTGCCTATAGATTGCACAGCATTTCCAAGGTGAAAGGTTCCCTTTAAAGGGATTGGCCCACTTCTAGCAGTTTTGCTGCAGGATGCAGACCATTCTGTACATTGTACAGTGGTCCAGGCTGGAACTACAGGCCCAGTCCCATATAAGTGAGTGGGACTCAGCCTGTTGTATCGACCCAGGCCACTGCACAAGGTATGGAGCTGTATGCTTCCTGCAGCAAAACAGCTACCCTGTGTATTTGCAATAACCATGTGAGTTGTACATCTAAGACAGGGTGCTATGTGACTGCCTGAATCTCGCATTAACTGCATAGCCATGTCACGGAGTGGTAAAAGAGTAAACCACATGGCAACATTACTCTGATTATGAAAGGAGAAAGTTACATTCTAAATCTCGCATTAACTGCAAGGTCATGGCAGCTACACTATATAGCAGAATAGTTATTTTACCTACAGAGTAATGTGGGGACCTGCGTGGCATGTCAGTTATACAATGTAACCAGCACAATACAATCACTCTGCCTATGAAAGAGGGTAATGTGGGATATAAAAATCTGCATCAACTGCGTGGACACCGCAGCTACACTGTCTAGCAGAACACAGGTAATCAACCTATGGAATGGGGCAATGAGGTTGCCTGCACTGCAATTTTAGTTGCAGGAGAGGGTAATCTAGAAAAGTGTAATGTGGCCAACTGCGTACCAATGTCTGATATATCTCATTTGTACAGTAGGGGTGGGAATATGCCTAAAGTTAGCACAAAACTGAGAGGCAAACTTGCAAAACTGGGTTCAATGCAGCAAAAAGGAAGAAATACCAGGCTGGTCCTACCATATGTTACAAGATGTTCAGAGGCTGGGTTTCTCCGGAGAGGAAAAAGTGCCCAACTTAAGTGTCCCATCTGGCCCTCTTTGACTATTCTGCAGTGTGCTCCTGTGAATGCTGCACTGAACAGGGGGTTAGAGCAGATGACCCTGGAGGTCCCTTACAACTCTATCATTCTAGGATTCTATGCTGGCAGAGGAAGGTAGGTATAACAGAAGAGAGATTCTCCTACTACCCCAGGAGAGTGAGGCTGAATGGGCTTCAATGAAGCCTGGGTCTCAATTATGTGTGATCCCCAAGCCAAAATGGAGTTGGAGGACTCTATTAGATCCATGGCTCACCGCAAAAGCAGCAGGATGGGTGGGAGTACCAGCCTTGAAGTAGGAGAGCGCTGTGGAGGGGACAAACGCTGTCGGGAAATCTGGAGGAACAAGGGGTCAGATGCTGCAGACCAGATACCGGGCCATTAGGAGTGGTACAAACAAGGAGAGGAAGAAGAGGGTGCAGAGGATGGAGTGGATTATCAAATTATGAGAGTACGCTGCATGAGGAGTGTGGGAAGCCAGTAACAATGGGTGACCCCATGAGTAGCAGATAAAAGAGGAGCTGGGCTGCTCTGTTCCTCTTGGAAGAAGTTTAAAATTGACAACTGGTTCACCCTCCGCACTTGGGGGCAATGAGGGAGAATATATTGTTTCCCACTTAAAAAGGAGAGGAAAAAAAGACAAAATACTAAAACGAACATAATTAATTAAAGTAGGTAGGGTAGGTCTGACTCCTACGGACACCAAGCTAAACCTAGTAAGCCAAGTGCCTGCAGGAGGCATTTAGACTGTATAGAAAGAGCTAACATTCTTTACTTAGTCTCCACCTCCTAGTGGCAGCAGCCTATACCCACCATCTTTGTCTCCTAATGAAACAGACAAAAAAAAAAAAGTATTTACACTTAAACAGAATAGGAATGTATGTCCTACACCAGATTTTTTTGAGGCTTCAGCCTAAAGGTTCATTCACAAGAACCTATTTGAATTGCGTATTACGTGCATGCTGAACACCGAGTTTTACGCATACGGCCATGTAAAAGAGCCCTAAAAGTGACCGATACATAGAAGTCAAGTTAGTCAACTTACCAATTTTTGAGCAACCAACTATTTTATGTTTAAGGCGGTGTCCCGATTCTCCCTCGATAGCAGGTGTTAAGGGCGAGATTGGGGATGCTGGAATTCAACATTCCCAATCCTCTGTCCTCACGGGAGATAAACTGCAAACAGTTGTCTGGCAGTAACTTATTCCCCTCACCCCATTGAGGCACATACGTGTGCAGCAGTACCAAGTGTGTATGTTTGTATGGGGGAGTGGGAAAAGACAGCCTAACACCTATTTAAAGCGTATGAACACCTTATGTAGACAATAAATATAGGAAATTATTACTGCACACTGAAGACACTTCTAATGAAAGACCACTCAATTACCTCATAATTCCTGAGATAACGACATACAGTGCCAACTCCCAGTTGGGCCGGGGAAGCGCTTCTGCACACGAAGCCAGCATGTGATATGGAAGGGATGCATTCAGCACAAAAACAAATTCAGAGCCTCCCTCTGTAACAATCTTTAGTTCACGAATCACTCGTGAGGAGGTGAAATCTGGTGTAAACCTGCAGGAAAATGTAACAGTTTTATAGTATGCCATCAGGGAACATAGATGTAATCCATGTCAATCATCGATTTGCATATGAATAATATTCAAGCTATGCTTTGTTGTGACTTGAAAATTAATTTTTTTTTAATCTTCTTGAGAACTGTTCAACATTTTTAAACATCAGGTCTGTCTGCATAAGGAGCTAACCACACTGCCGTACTTTGCCGGGAAGTGTCTCCCAGCCTGACCCCGTTTCCTGATCCAGACTCTGAGCCTCATAGGAGCATATGCTGCTTGGAGTTTGGTTCAAGAGACCCGCGGCCAAGCTGGGGGGGGGGCACTAAAACAAAAAGTTGTCAACTCTACTTCCCAATAATGGAGTTTATTTACTAATCCTGTCTAAAAGTCAGAAAAACTTAAGAACCACCAGATTTATCATAGTGGCAATCTGTCAAATTTTAAAGACTGTCCACTTTAAGTTTAGATCACTGTAGACTACTGTATTATGATCCATATTTCAGAACATTTATTAGTGGAGAGTTAGTAAAGTACAGGTAGTTAGCCTCCTGTATGCTCAATATAAGGAGCAGGTCTGATGCAATCGTTCGCTGCGAGGAATCATCCTCCAATTGTTGGAAAGACATAAATGCATAGAGTGAACCTTCAGTAAGGCAGAACAATGTAAATGCCATAACAATCCTTCATAACTAGAATAAGTCTCAGTGGACAATCTGATTGTATCCATAAATATAGGCACCACCTGTGCAGCAGCTAACGAATGGATCCTCCTGAGGACTGAGCACTTACAATACTGCGAAGCCTTCCGGAGTAGAGCCGGAGACAGACTTCTCTTGAGACAGAGCAATCTCAGATGAAGGGGGAGACACATTCCCCAATGTACACCTGATCAGTCACGGCAGCAACATGTGTCCACATGGAGGTTTTCCTCTGACGGCACAACTATGTACAGGTTTTGTCCAAGACAGCCTGCCAGGGCGCATGTACAGTAAACCATTTTAGGCCAGTTTTTGTGACTATTTCTTGCCATTTTAAAGCAGTTTTGGAACTTTTGATAGAGCACACGGTACATTTTTCACCTGTCTAGTTTTTTCCCCATAACACAGTCATAAAAAATATAGAAAGTAATGTATATTTACCAATAAGGCAATATTTCAACTCTACACACATGACAATGTGAACTACTCAAAGTTAAATAAATTGGACAGTGTTAAAGAAAAACAAAGTAGGTGTAAAGTAGGACATCCACTAGTCACATTAATCTAAGCTGCCCAGTGTGGCTACATTTGCACACACTTTAAGGTACTTTGGTTCATCTGCTCTGTACATTTTAGAAAAGCTCCTATTTTACTTACAATATGATAATTTCCTTAGAGGAATTGGGACCTAGTGCAAACTCCTGGCAATTCAATATCTTGAATCCATATCCTTCACAGGAGTACCCGCTGATCTCCATGCTTTTAACTATGACTTCAAGCTGCCCTGTGTTCTCAACCTTGAATGTTCTCTTAAGAGTGAAGTTTGGCTCTCTGGGCTTTATTCCTGAATGAGGAGAAATAGGAGAAAAAGCACAATCCACGTAAAAAAAACAAACCAAGCCATCCCATTTATAGAAAGGAAAGGTTTAGAGATGAATTTTGTTAACAATTCTTCTAAAAGGTGAATTGGCCATCACACAACTACTAGTAACCAATACTTACCACAAGGACTGCGTAATGGGATTCTATAGTACATCTAAGGCTTACTAGATGAAATACATGACACCACCAGCCTAATATTGTGTAAATCCCAGTCAGGTCACCAGAACAGCACTGACCCATAAAAGCATGGACTCCACGAGACCTAGAAAGCTGGGATCACACGGGGCGGAATTACCATGCGGACTTTCCACACGGAAATTCCGCCTGCAGTCTTAAGCCTGAGACTAAGCAGCAAAGTGGACGAGATTTGCAAAAATCTTGTCCACTTGCTGCGGATAGTCTGCTGCGGCCAAGCCACACTGAAAAGGACATGCCGTGCGGAATTCAAAGCTGCTGCATGTCCTTTGTGTCGCCGTTTCTGCTGCGGGCTTTCTACTCTCTATGGGGAGAGACTGCCGCAGTAGAACAAGCCACTTTTAAAACCTGCACTGAATGTCTCGGGACTTCAGCTGTGGAAAGCTCGTGGAATTTTTGTGCGGTCCCACTGCGGAAATTCTGTGAGAGTTCCGCCCCGTGCGAACCCAGCCTAAAGGTGTCTTGTGTGATTCGCACCAAGACATTAGCAGCAGATCCTTTAAATAGGCACGTTGTTTCAACAACTCTGCACACATCAATAGTACTGCCAAAAAATGAGAATAGTCCGCATTTACTTTTTAAGCAATGTGTACCAGAGTAGCGCTTCTGTGGGGTCTTCAATGCCTTTACGTTTCATGTATATTGTACTGACTAGCTCTTTACAACACAATGTCCACTGCAACGCTGAGTGGCAGTCTCAGAGATTTCACTCTGCTTGCATGAGCCGCAGTGAAATGTAAATATTCCTATTCTGATGGTTTCTGGCTTGTGACCAATTACTTGCTGGGCACATGTGGCATGAAGGGAGAAAAGCTGCCCGGAAAGAATGAAGCATAACTTACTGTCTGAGCAGTCTCTAAGAAAGGCTTCTGTAATTTTAAACCTCAAGGAGCTCCCTGGGCCAGGGGGTTTTCCACCAATCTTCATGTTCTCATTTGCTCCTTGCCCTTTCACCGTTATTACATCAATGACTGTTAAATTATTTCTGCAAGGGATATATAAAGCAAATATTCAGAATGAATGCATAAAACCATTATTAAGCAGAACCGAAACCACTTGCTCAATGCACCAGTAAATGTATGATGTGCAGTCACTAGTTCTCAGTAAGACTATCCCACCTGGGAGTGGGAGATTTCTTTTGCTGCTCTGTATTTTCTATCACTCAGACTGGAAACAAGGCTTAAACAGTTACATCTTCTAAGACACACATGTCAAAATTAAATGACAGGCGTTCAATTCACCCAGCCTGCAGCTGTGGTCTGGCGGCGGCAGTGCAGAGTCTGTTACTGCTGACCTCTCACCCCCGGCATGACACACACAGCTCTCCTACACATCCATCTTGACCTGACACACACAGCTCTACTACACCTGATTCTCACACACACAGTTTTGCTACGTGGTACATCCATTATGATCCCCACACGACACACACAGCTCCACTACATCCATCCTGACCCCACACATTACACACAGCTCTGCTAAATCCTGATTCTCACAGCTTTACTACCGTACATCCATCCTGATTTACACACGACACACACAGCTCTGCTTAATCCTGATTCACACACATCACACAAACAGCTCTACTACATCCTGATTCACACACATCACATACACACAGCTCTACTACTGTACATCCATCCTGAATCACACAGCTCAGCTAGATCTTGATTCACACACATCACACAAACACACAGCTCTGCTACATCCAAATCCATCCTGATTTCCACACATCACCAGACTCCTGGATACAGTGATGAGCCCCTGGTCATGCGATTGCTGACTCCACCCACACAGGTGAACACATGACAGTGATGCCATCACAGGTCTTGGTGGCTGCTGTCAGCTTATCCAGCATACAGTGCTTTCTATCAAACTGAACAATGGCTCCTCCCACAGCAATGACGTCACCGCAGGTCCTTCAGCCCACCGGATTTCTGAGGTGACGGTAAGTTGGTGTGTTCTTCTGTCGGTCAGGCTCTGTGTTTTATATATGTTGTATGACCTTCGATGATGTCACCAGGGGGTGAAGCTATGGTGTCCCCACGAGCAGTGCATCAGAAGCACTCACATACATACTAACTGACAAATGGTCTTTAGTAATGTTCAATGTAAAATAGCAGCAACAGAGGTGCAAATTAGGTGCAATACCGGCTTGACAAAGACTCATGTTACGGGTTGAAACGGCCTTCGCTATTATGACCAAGTATGAAAAATAAAGAGAAGTGATGAGAGAAGACATGTGACCCGGAAGTAATTTACACCTCTGATGCTATTTTACATTGAACACTTGTGAATTTGATTGGGATTGGAGTCTTATCCTGAAAAAGCGGGCATCTATTTCCACTCCATCCAATTGGAAGACTGGTGAGTGCGGCTGACATTTTCCGTGTTTGGTGTTGTAGTCTATGAAATGGTTGTTAGTATTCTGACAGTGTAATGCACTGCTACAATACACTCATGTGAGGACCTAGGCTGGGTTCACACAGGGTGGATTTGCCGCGCGGAATTTCGCCGCGGCAAATCTACCCGCGACCGCTAATCTCGGGATTAGCCAGCCATGTGGACGAGATTTCTCAGAAATCTCGTCCACACGGGACGGCCAATCTGCTGCGGTAAGTCCAGCTGAAACCACGGCTGCGGCAGCCGCGGTTTCAGAAGATGCAGCATGTCTGTTTAGTTTTCTTTTTTGTTTATTTTCGTCGCGGCCGCGCTCTCCTCTATGGAGCGCCGGCCGCAACGGAAAAGTGAGCGGCCGGGCCGCTTCAAAGCCGCCGCGGCTTAAACCGCGGCGGTTCTCCCGGCGGAAATCTTGCGGTTTTGGCTGCGGCCAAACCGCGAGATTTCCGACGGGAATACGCCCCGTGTGAACCCAGCCTTACAGCTGCTACATGTTAGTAGCATCAAATGAGCTCTGTAAAATTGGCTGCAAGACTAAAAATCCCCCTGTAAGTCGTTTTAGCGGGGATATATCAGCCTCCGTTTTAGGGAAAACAGATGTATATAAAGTAAGTTAACAGAGATAGTCTTACTCACACATATCAAAATGCCCAGGATAGAAAGGTAAAACTACTTTAAAAGTAGCAGTATAAAAGTTGCACTAAAATACAGTTGTAGTTATTGTCGTCAACAGATATGTACATTATATTAACCCATTAAAGGGCCAAGTGCCATAAATATATGGCGCTTGGTCCTGGGCTTTAATCCAGGCCGATAGTAAATATAGGGCACAGGATTAAAGCGCCTTAATTAAGGACCTGGAGAAGGCAGAAGCCGTTAACTCCTTCTGCCTTCTCTTTTACAGCTCAATAGTGTTCAATGAGCACTATGTAGAGAATGCAGAAAGTAGCACTGCCATTTTCTGCCCTAGTCACGTGATCTGCGGCAAACCCACGCATGTTAGAGCTGCAGAATCTTAGGAGACCCACTGACCAGGTCTGACAGTGACTACAATCACACTATGCGCATGGGTTTTCTCTGTAAGTGGGGCTCCTATGAATGCTTCAGTTACAGTGGGGAAAAAATACAGTGTAAATGTTCCCCCAGAGGTCTTATATAACATCATGGGGGACAAAGATGTTAAAAAAAAGTTACAAAAATTAGTTTAAAAAAAAACAAAACAAACAAAAAAAAAAACGATTATATGAAAAAGACCCACCAGAGACGCCAACATAAACTGTCACTATATACAAATTATATATCAAAATATCCGAAACAAAAAGGACAAACCCATTCTTGTACTTTATTTTTAAAATTCTATTTAAGTTAAAATAAACTTTTAAAAAATGTCATCTTTGAACGACTTCCTGTTCACAGTGAATGGAGGTAGGTGGGTGGCAAGACGAAATCTGCAATGCGCTTCCCCCTCCATTCATTGAAAGGCTATCGCTCCTGCATGAGTGAGGAGCAATAAGTCATTGGGACAACTGCCGGGAGCTCGTGTGCCCTACAGTCATCCCATGTAAAGTAACCCGAACACTTCAGACACAGAACACTGGCAATATTTCTGGATTTTCTCCTGGACAAGACCACAGAGTATAGTTCCACTTTCTTTATAAAAGCTTACCTGAGTACCAGTAATGAGGAGACAGTCTTGTTTAGCACTGGAGTGAATCTAACTCGAACCCTTTTTTTCTCTCCGGGCTTCAGAATAATATTAAGAACAGACTGGCGGGATGGTCCTTCCACAAAACCCTGACTGCTTTGTACAGGTTGCACCTTTTAAAGAATGAAACATAAAAGAACAGAAAATGAAGAGGGTGTTTTCAGTGAACAGATAATTTGGCAAGAAAACAATCATTCATCTGTCTACTAGTCAAACATCATTTGCAAACAATAGAGGCGTTTCATCAGCTGAACATTTAGCGTACAGGAAGGTTTTCTCTGCAGGCGATCACTATTCTTTAATAAGCCTGATCATTTCATATCTGGATAATGTAAATGGGACAAATCCAAGCAAAAAACATCTGCATTGCTCACAAGCAAACAGTAACGGTCAGCTTTGCACAGTTACAATTTAGCTCCAGTGACAAATCTATAGATTTAGCTCCAATGCACATGGCAGGGAAGTGTACAGGATGCTGTAAATATCTCCATATGAAATCAAAATGTGTGCCCTTTTATGGCTCTGTACAACATTGCAGCCACATTTTAGGGTATATGTTCACTTGTGGCAATTTTACTGCAGAGGTGTCTACAACTGTTCCATTAATCTGAATGGGGCTTGCAGTAATCCATGTGCTTGCTGCAGCAACAAATTTGTCATATATGAATGTACCCTAATACACACATGTGCATTTGAGCCAGAGGCATGGTTTGAAAGGCAATCTTAATTCTGCTGGTTGCCACTGGGCTGTTCAGGACCCCCTTAACGCCAATCGGTGCAGTTGAGGGCAACTGTCAGCTATCAAAATACAGCTGGCACCTACATTGCATAGAGCGTGATCAGCTTCTGTCTGCTCCATCCGAACCTCCATGACATAATTATGTCCTGAAACGTTAAGGGGCTATAGCAACCCTCCAGGCCTGGAGATACAAGGATACCCACACCACCTTCTAGGACTGCCTAACGCACACTGTGTATTAGTAGGCATCATTAGGCTAAGACACCACACGCTGCTTTGATTAAGCAGTGCTGACCATGTTAGCGGCACTGACCAGTCCGAGCAGCATGAAGTGTGTTAGACTATCAATGTATGCTATGCACAATGTGCATCAGGTAGTCAGAGAAGCGCTCCGGCCATCTTTGATTCTCCAGGCCTGGAGGATCACTTTAAACTATCTAATTACGTGAAAAGTTTCTCTTTGTTATATAGAATGCACTGAAGAGACAAGAGTCTGGGCACAGCCTCTTACAAGTAAATACAATTTTCATCAGTCTCAAGCACCCAGGTGGTTTTACTCATAAGTAACAGTTTCCTCAATAGCAACTATTTAAAGAATATTTTGATCATAACGGTAAAAATGTGTTACATTATTAGTTATGTCATACAAAAAGTTATGGAATAAAAAAGCCAACATTGATGTAATATATTCAGACTTGCTCCAATATTTGCCCGCATACTTACATCTCTGAATACTTTGAATTCAAGTGTCTTCAGATCTATATTTAGTGACTTACTAATATTGAACCTGAAAGTAAAAAAAAAACAAAAAACAGAACTGCAGACAATTTGCATAGAGCTCAGAAAAACAGCAATTGATTGCTCAGCCACTTTCTCAACTTTTACTCATAGTTTGAGTGTTCACCAGAATTCTGAACTTTAATATGTGGGTTAAATTTTACATAATCAGAAGACAACATGTATGACAGATGATGCCCCCTCACTAGTCACACACAGGAATTAGCACTCAGCAAGTGCTACGTATATGACAATATACCTTGTAGTAGTATCAAATGCTATGCACTGCTGGGAAAGGTTATTAGTCTGCTAGAACTTGCAATCTATTGAATTTCAAACACATCTTGTATGAACTGATGTTCTAAGATCACATGAAACAGCTAAATCGTTAACTTGATGCATACTTTGGAGCTACTATAAATGCCATTATAAGTACTTTTAGACAGAACGAAATGTCAGTGGTCATTACTGCTGGCCTACACAGGTGACCACCTCCATTTTTTCATGCACATACAGTCTCTGAAGTCATCTGCATAGCTCCGATTTTATGTTGAATGGTCTCCGCACTTACCTGTCTAATATCCGATTTAGCACCAAAGAAGTGTTACCATAAAGTGCGAGCGGGAGGATCTGGACATATACAGGTACATCAGCAGGGTTTTCTAGTGCAATTTCTTCTTCCTATTGTAAAACATCAGTAAGCCATTCATTTTCTGGTGCTTAGCCTGACACAGTGCTCATACATGTAATGGAATGCTGCAGTGCAAGTTCATAAAACCCTAAAAATAATTCTTGTAGTACTTATTCCACGGTGTTAAAAATGGCATTAACACTTTCAAGCTTTTTAATGAACGTGTGAAATGAATACAATAAACAGCTGCCTTACTTACTGATGACGAGTTGGTATTTGTAAGGGGAAACTGTACATGACGGGACGAGCTGACAATAGATGGCCATGTAAGCTCAGCCTTAACCTCTGAAAGGACATTTTTCTGAAGATCAGTGTCAACCTCAAACACAGCTTCAGGTCTAGAAAAAAAACAAATGTTGGTTTTAGGATAGCTACGTTTCTGTAAACATACTAGATAAGCTGACCTTTAAAAAGGGTATACAGTCTTAAAGGGGTTTTCCCTAGCTGTCCATCTGACCCTCCCCCCTTTAAATTCAGGCCATGAGGAACAATAAAAGACTGCTGCAGCCAATTATAGACCTTAGCAGCTGACTACTGAGGTCTTATTGGCTGCAGCAGCCTGTGACGTCCCGTCAATAGGCTGACTGCAGCTTGTAAACAGAGTACCAGCAGGGTGAATGAAGAGGGAGTGCAGGAGCCGTGGGGAGTTGGGACGGCCGACTAGAAGTTTTTAATTATTTTTCTGCATGGCCAGGATTAACAAAAAAAAAAAAAACACTCCTTAAACTCCTTTAAATCTGAAGACTGATCAGATCTTTGAAAAAGGTTCCTGTTTTTGCCTAATACACCAAAACGAACACGTAGGAGAATCAGACAAAGACTGACTTTTCTCAGCTATCTACATTATTCTTTATCAAGTGATAAGACATTTGTACAACATTCATATACACCATTTACTGCTGTATTGACAAAGTTTTAAAAGGGATTGGGGGAAGTTATATTTATCCCCTTAGAGATAACTATGATCGGTGGGAACCTGACCAATCTCAGAATTGGAATTCAGTCGGTTCCCAAATGAATGGAGTGGAGGTTGTGCAGGTATGCCACTGATCCATTCATTTCAATGACAGGACCAGACATTGCCAAAGCACTTCAGCAATCTCTGGTGCCATAATTAAAGTGAATGGAACTTCAGTTCACCTGTGCGACCTCTGCTCCAGTCTCTTGAGGACTGATCCTACCACTGTCCTCAGGATCAGTAGGGGTCCCAGCGGTCAGATCCCCACCAATGGAGATATAAAATTTCCTAACCTGTTCAAATTGAAATTCTAGGAAAATATTCATTGTTTTTGAAGAATATTTAAACATGGGAAGCACAAATTAAAACATTCTTTGTAGAACATTGAAGCTTATTCCATCGACTTATACATTATATATTAATTTAACCATAATTTATAGGCTTCAAATGATAAAGAAAAACAGATTTAAGGAGGCATTTATTACACTCACATATTCGAATTTTCTCGAATTTCAGACCATTTCTTATAAAGATTTTCATAATTATCCCAATCCGAGTCCCAAATATCCTCTTGTATTGCTAAGTGGTGTTGTGTCTTTACCTCATCTGGAGGACAGAAAAAGTGAAATATCCATTTCATGATCAATCTCCCATTACACAAACATCCTATATCAATGAAATCACATTTGGAAAGACTGTAAAGGAGAAAAGACAAAACAAAACACTCCCCTGTGTACTCTCGCTCGCTCCTTCTGAGCCTGTCAGGCTATATAGATCCAGTGAAGAAAACCACCAGATTTATCTGGTCTTTTAAGTTCAAACCCCTACAAATATTCCTGATTTCTACTTGTGCATTGCCTCTTCATTAGGCTCGCTTATTCCACCACAGCTTTTATATGATACATAAAGTAAGCTTTTGTTTCATGGCACTATGCTATGATTAAGGGTCCTCCGCGTGCCTGAAAGGCGTCAGACTGTCATTTGTACCTTGGTATGATATTGTAATGTAGCTCATGCATCTGGAATAGGGATTATTAGCCATTTTATTCCTGGAGCTGCATTATTACCGGTATTTGGTACATTAGAATGACTGAAAAGTTACCTCTAAAATGACAGGAAAATAAAAAGGCTGGTGTGTATAGATTTAGTATCAGTGTGCATCGCCAGGTCATTAGTGCGTGGTGAATGTCACCGACAGACCTCTGCAGTAATGGTTATTCTGCGTTGTCACCCATGCAGCAGGTTTTCTGGAGTTCAGTAGAGACCTGCCAAACCTTGGTTACTGTTTAGCAAATAAAGCAGAAGAGACAATCTTCAGCGGGAAGTCTTCAGCGTGACTGTTGTAGCCAGACAAGTTTCCATGTAGTAAAGACAAGAGTATTGTCTATGCCCTAAGTATTTTGGAGGACAAGCTTTCAGGAATGTCCCCCCTAATAAATGGAGAGCAACTCTCAATATCTAGTCTTATTCATTATCTAATGTAACATCCCTTTATCCCTGAAACAGTCATTGCTCAATACAGTAATTCAAAGTAGAAATGTAAGGAATATTCCAAGATAATGGAAACCACCTAGCTTTCCCACAAAAATGACTTACTTTTTGATAAAAATGGAAGTCCAACATAACAGTGGTCACCACAATTTAGAGCAGCATCAAAATATATATTTGCTATCTGTAAAGAGAAAAAAAAAAAGTTTGACTAAGCCAAATGCAGGAAACGACAGCGACTAAACAATGAAGTGGATGAGAATAGTAAACAGATTAATTTACTAAACTGGCTCACTTCCTTGCCTACTAAAATATTAACATCAACATTTATTACTAGCCTGGTTAATACCTGGCATTCAGAAGCATAAACTTTCATTACAAAATGTTTTTTTCCTGAAAATTACTAAACACTAGGAAAGAGTTTCCAAACCTTTTCAGCCTTGGGGTACCCGCATGGAATTTTTTTTTTTTTACCTCCACACACCCCTAGCTTTGTCACCCCCCCCCCCCCTCCACCCCCCAAACACCAATTTCTCAGTCTCTCCACTACTCATCAAAACCAATGTGCGGCCTTGGTATGCCCCTCCCAAAAAAAAACAAAACATGCACACCTTCCTCCCTCAATCTCACTTTTGCTCTCTGCAAAGACTGCAGGCAGTGTTTTTCGCAGGCGCCATCCACAGACTCGGATGTCACTGGAGGACAGCAGGCGGTTTCTGCATACAGGGCTGCTATTGGAGCTAAGCTAGCTGTGGGCAGAACCTTCGCCCATTGTAGTCTGTCAGCGGTGAGAGAGGATGGAAAGGGGGGAAATGTGAATGTGGGAATCGCTGCACTAGGATTTAATCTTCCACTTCACGAAATTTTACAAACTTAAAAAATGGCAAAAAGTTACATTTGCACAAGTGATCAAATTAGGACATTTGAGAAAGTATGAATTAGGAGCAAGACCAGGGTACGTCTTCCACTGGGCAGCATGACTGGATTGGCATTACATTTAAATACTCAAAAAGTGAACATATTTGTAAAGTTTTACCTTAGATTTTTTCCCAGGCTCTAATTCATCTTTATTGCTCCTCATTCTCTTATAAAAAAATCTTACATCCTCCGATAAGGAGCGTATTTGTTGCATTTTCACCTTCTGTGAGAAGGAACTCATAATATTCAAACTCTGATGAACTAATTTTCCCTGTAAAAAAAGAAATGTGACAAATTACATTGACTGGCTCAAGTTTCTTTCTCAGACACACAGGTACTTGTAACAGGTAGGACCAGACCAGTAGTGTGAAAAAATACCGGAAAGGAAGGTGGAAGAGTAATGTACTTCGGGGAACATGTTAATGAGCCCACAGCAATCACAGCTTTCACAGGGACTGTCAATATCTACAGGAGACAAAAAAGACAGCATTGTCATAGAAGTACTTTATAAAAACGATACGCCAAATAGTCAGGCTTTCAACTCATTCTAAAATGTTTTTAAAAAAAGGCAAGTACTTGGAAAGCAAATATACAGATCAAATAGGTGTAATCTAACAGCAGAATACATTGATTTATACTCTGGAATCTTCGTCTTCTATCTTTATTCTGGACAACTGACCTCTTTTAGTCAAAGTAAGAATTTCAATAGACACCATTAGGCCGGGTATCACATGGGTGTGGGATTACCACGTATTATGCGTGCGCTGTAGGCCCATTTGATACTTGGTAACTCGCAGGCAATTACACTGCCTTATGCAGTTCTGCTCACATTAGCTTGTCAGAATCACATAACACACTAGCCCTAAAAAGAATGCAACATGTTGTATTTTGCCACGTATATATGTGATAAAGCCCATTGACTCCATTACATTGGAAACCCCCCCCCCCCCCCCCCAAAAAAAAACTGGTGGACTGCGTATCATGCACCGTGCTATTCTGCTGCCATACACGGCAGTAATCAGTCACCACTGGCTCCACGGCTGTAAAATGCAGCTTGACCTAGCCAAACTTTTTACGCTAGGTACATGGCTGCAGGTTTTGAAGCTGCGCTTATCCTGCGGAAATCTCGCAGTTTTCTGGTGCGGTCATTCTGCGAGAATTCTGCTGACATTCCGTCCCGTTTGACCCCAGCCTAAGTGGGATATGGTTCAGTCTGCGTTAACACCTGCGCCATGGCTTCTATTTATAATAGAAGGCATGAACCAGTACCGCATCCATCATGCTACGAATCCAATGGACCCTACTGCTTACATGGCAAACATTACCAGAATCACTGAACAACATTACAAGAATCTGCATTGCTGTACCTCATAATCTGTGGCTATCTGGATGCCTCCATCATAGAATCCTTCAAGCTCTTTTGCGGTCAATGTCACGCGAAACACTGCATAATAACCTGAAGTTAATATAACCTGGAAATATACAATAGTATTCTTTAAATCATTGCAGGAGATAAAACCGCTTGCATTACATCTCCATAATTTTTCAGAACAAAAATGTACTTTTTTCCCCCCCCAACGTCTTTACTGAATTTTCCAAAACACAGTGAGTCCCACATCTCATTTCACAGTTTATGATGCTGAAATACATTATGAAGGCCCAGACAGAGTGGGGGTAACAAAGATGACATCCTACAAGAAAATTAGGTTACACTGGAGAATAACCGGTAAGAAATCAGCTCTAAGACAAAAAAATAACTTTAATAGTTTGTACTCTTATTTATAAACAAAAAAAAAAAACACAAGCAACAAAAAAGCCAATTTACTGGAAGGCAAAAAAACAGAGATAACTTACTGAAGTGTGGTCAGATGCAGTGGAATTTTCAATCTCTGGAAGACTTGCTATTATGCTGCTTCGATTTCCCTTTTCTATTGCTAGAAGTTCTATAGCAAGACTATCTCCAATAACATTCCAGCTTTTTATGGCCAACTAGAACAGACAAATATGCAACCATTTAATAGTAATTAGGGCAGTCATCACACTGCTTCAATGAAAACTTTTCTTGTTCGTACAAGTGACAGGATTTTGTTAGATTACATGTCATCATTTCTTGACCGGTTACTGTCGAGACCATCAAATGATCCACAGAAATGGATGGGGCTGCAGCTCCGTCAAAGTTTTTCTTACCACAGTGCCACGCCAATCCACCTGCTCTGCAGGTAAATGGAGCGCTCCCATGCATCCTCCAAGGGGGCCCATGTGTCAGACCCCACTGACCATATTTTCACTAACATTAAACAAGGAGTATTACTTTAACACTGCCAAGCTGGACATGTAAAGCTGCAGTCAAAATTATTCTGCTTTAAATTGTAGAATATATTACAGAACAAAACCACCCAAAATTTTTGGGAACCACAATTTATTAATTCCCCCACAGCCGGCACTCCTTGAACACAGATGTGAGCAGAGTTCTAACAATCATAACCTAAGCGGTATACACCTGCTATCAACTATATAAAACTTTCTGCAGCTTACCTCTATGGGGTTATTATTCACTACAGCTATTAGCAGACTGCTTGATTCTGTTGCACTTAGGATACCAAATTCTAGAAAGTGTTCTTCTGGTTTAGGAGGTAAAACAAAGTACTACAAAAAAAAAAAAAATCAAAAACGCACAGGTTAAAATATTTTATAGTATAAACATTGGCAATAGATGTTTATGTCATAATTATTGGTAAACGTGAATTATACACTAAGTGGCCACTGTATTAACGATAGCTGGGTTTTTGGACATTTCACATCTCTAGTAGCCAGGACAATTTTCCTACTTCTGACATGTGCACATAAAACCTAAAATTTCAAAGTTTAAAAATTATACCCACTTAATCCAATATACTCATATAGCTTGCACGATTTTGTAGCTCATGTGAAAGCAGCCTAAATGCCAAATACAGGTTGTTTGGTGTTTTTTTTTTTTTTCGCCAGGCATCTCAGTCTTTGCAGAGGTAAGGAATGCTCTGGTGAAAAGGGGACATTATGACTGATGGGTCACAAGCAAGTTAGAGCTTGGATGTATGTGCCTTCTTTTCTTCAGAATGCTTAACTGCGCCTTGTTCACCCTTCTCAGCGAGGAACAGGGAGAGTCCTAGGTAGCCCTATATTCCCTAAATCCAAGCGATGGAAGACCCATGACAAACTGCTTTACCTCCAATGGACACCAAGCTAAACCTGGTTATCTTGGTGCCTGTAGGAGGTGTATAGCTAGTAGAAGGGCTAACACTTTTCTTTTTCTGTTAGTGTCCACCTCCTAATGGCAGTAGCTATACCCATGGTCTTCAGCTGTTTTCCCTAATGACATGAATGAGAAATCTGTATTGTGTTGCTGGGTAAAATAGAGAGATATCTGAAGAAAAAAAAACAAACAACATTTAAAAATCGGGATACTCACATCTAAAAAGCCTGTGTACGCTCGTATAGGGAGGTGGAATTTTGATGCGTTGGTGATAAGTAATATATTGCTGTCTATATGAACAGAAGATGTAGATGGTGTGAACATTAATGAAAATATATATCTGGATTCCCCAGGAGAAATTAATACATTTGAACTAAAATTCTGGATCTGCATTGAAGAGAAAAATAAAAGGAAATTAGAGTTAAAAGGGAACAAATGCTATTAATGCATTATATAAACTGAGAACTATAATCTGAATGTAGATAGAAAAACTTACTTTAAACATTATCTTTGCATCTTCTGGTAATAAGACATCATGGATAAGGACATCAAAGTTAAAGGTGCTCGTCAAGAAGATGGGCCTCTCCACGGGATCTGATGGACTATCCCGGATATGAAATAATGTGGCTGCATGGTCAAATCCCAAGTACCTAAACACAGTGTAACCACAAGTAAGCTCGTCAATCAATGCAAGTTATTATTAATGAACGAATAACCTGGAAAAGGTTTAAAATAGTAAAGTAGATTTAACACAACCAAGACACTGAGGATTAACAGCAGGTCTGAACACTGAAGAACAAAATGTGCATGTAACGTTCTCCAGCACTCGCATGCTTTACATGTATGCCACAAATGTAATCAGCATGGTATTTACAATGGCCAAGGGGAATAATGGACATAGATAATATAGGTATATGCACTTTACATCCAGTGTTCTAGTACATTAGTTTGATTTTACACAAAAGAGACTTACAGTCTGTTACTTACCCATCCAACACTTCTGCTTGATATGGAATTTCAAGTTTTGAGTAACTTTTCTCTTTTGCCTTGACCGTAATTTTACCAGAGAACTGTGATGCCTTCTTAGCTTTTGATGCTGTTTTGTTTGAATGAAAGAGCATAAAATCAAGAGAACTACATAAATACAGAAAATACATAAACACAATAAATGGCAGAAATGCTTCCTAGAGATTAAGCCGTTATATACACTTTAAATACAAAGAATCTAATCATATTCCAAAATGAAGCATGCAATTATTCTTCTGGGTTTCCAAATGTCCTTAAAACGGCAATTTCACTGAGATGTGCCACAGACACATGTATTACTTATCCAGTGGATAGGTAATAAATGTTCAGAATGCTGGGAGGCCCACCACTGGGAATCCCATCACTCATTAGAATCGGGGTTCAGAGCTCACCGTTCCTACTGTTCATTCAGTTTCTATTTGGGCCAATGGAAACAGCTGAGCCACATTGACATTGAGCATCAGGACACATGCTCAGCCGCAACTCCATTCAAACACCTACTCATTTAAAAAGCAGAATGCAAAATGAAAGCTGCGCTGTGACTGGCTGCTGTGGGTGAAAAAACAGTTCTTCCTTGTGACAGTTGACAAAAATCTGACCATTAGCTGCAGGGCACATAGCGTTGCAAGAGTCAAAGCTACAGAACTGGATTCTTCACTGCGGAGGTCAGCAATACAGTGATGGATTCCTCAAATAAAAATCTAGAGTGCTTCTTTAAAGGGGTATACCAGAATTACAAGCTATCCCCTATCCAATGTTTCCCAACTCCAGTCCTCTAAGACCACCAACAGGTCATGCTTTTAGGATATCCTATGGTAAGAACACCTGTGGCAATGTCTGAGGCACCGACAATAATTACATCACCTGTGCAATACTGAGGAAATCCTGAAAACATGACCTGTTGGCGGTCCCTGAGGACTGGAGTTGGAAAATACTGGGAGAGAGGATAACTTGCTGATCGGTGGGGGGGTCTCAGCACCGAGCCCTGCACAGATTTTGAGAGCAGGGATTCTGTGTCCTCACCTGCAGTAGCATCAAAGTGAATGGAGTGCTGGCCGAGCATGTGTGGTCGGCGCTCCATTCATTTCAATGGGGCTGACGCAAATACCCAAGCGCTAGCCGCTCTGCTATTTCAGCAGTCCTATTGAAAATGAATGGAGTAGCAGCACACTTGTGTGATCAGCGCTCCATTCATTCTCCTGGGGGGGGGGGGGGGGGTGTAGGGAGGATGATGGGACGTCCATTCTTGGGATCAGTTGTGGTCTCAGCCATCGTTCAGCAAGTTATCCCCTATCCTGTGTATATGGAATAACTTTTAATTCTGGTACAACCCCTTTAAATACTTCTACAGTCTTTGACCACAGGTTAAATTAAAAAAAAACTGCAATGGCTGTATATACTGTATATTAATGAAAAATGCAGGCAAAAAGGTGAAAACAAGTACACAGGATGAAGCATAGAGAGATACTGCTTGAATTGCAGCATGCAGTCAGATGGAATCTTACCATCAAAACTTATACTTGCAACTTTGGTGTATTTGCTCTCAGACGCTTTCAATGTTATTGGCTTGAAGTGCACGGCTATTGCATCGTTCTGTGGGGTTGACCGAATGCTCTAAATAAAACATTACAAGAATTACGGCTCAGCGTGAAATAAATGATAAAGACAATGTGACAGATTTACTTATCCTGTTTAATATTTAGACAGTGTAAACTTAAGACCCAGCAGTCTGACAATCTGCCAAATTTATCACTGGCTCATGCTAAATCACAAATTTGAAGCAATTTTAAATACTTTTGTTTAACTTTATACCACCCATCAGTTGGCTTATTCATCTTCGCTAAAAGAGGTTGTCCAGCTGTAAGCCATCAAGGGCCTATGCTTAGGATAGGCTATCAACAGTAGATCGGTGAGGTTCCAGAGACCAGCTGTTCACTGCACAGGTGTGCTCATGCATTGAGTCGATAACTGCAGGAAGCAGACAGCTCTGTTCCAACTGCAGTGGCTAGACATGGTATTGTAGAGCATTCACTGCAGTGGGAACTCTGCCTGCAATACTAAGACTGGCCAATACAGTGAGAACAGAGTTGTTAGCGGCCTGCAAAAATCAGCTCAGTGCACAAGCACACTGGCCCAGAGAACAACTGATTAATGGGGATCCTGTTGCTCTAGTATTGATCGCATATGCTGTGGACTGCCCATCAATACTTTTACAGCTTGAAACCCCTTTAATCATGTAGTTCAGATAAAGTCCTCCATACAGGTAAGACTGACCACTTGTGAGCTTTGGACTGATGGTCAGACTGTGAGCCCTTTCATTATGGGTAGCTGTGTCATGTGATCTCAATAAACAGATGTAACTGAGCAGAGATAAAACAAATTATACACTACAATATAGCTTTTAAAGTAAGCATATGTCCAGAATTTTTTTTTGCTGGAGTGCTTCTTTTAAACTTAAAGGAACCTGAAAAATTTAAAGAACACTGTCGAGATGAGGAGTAACTAAATGCATCTTTTTTTCCCATAAACTAATGATACAAGTGAAGATAAGCATTGTGATGTCTTATTACATGCCTCCACTTATGACCATATCCCCCCTCTGATCAGAACGCTGTTATTCCTCATGCACACACAACAGTCTATTCTGAAAAGACACCTGAAAGTTTAGATGCGCTTTATATTATGATACAAATGCTGTCTTCCATAGAGAATCTTGTTTTCCGTGTCATCTTCCTCCCCACCTAGTTACAAATTCCTTTCTTAATTAGCTGATTAAATTACCTGGATTGATATAACCAAGTCATGGACCGGGAGTAATGAATTATTATGGGCGCATCCACACACTATTATACACGTGACTACATATTTCAGGCTCGGCAGCAAAACAGCCAGAGGCTTGTTATTAGATAGCAGATACAGGCACCACTTATGTCAGGATCTTTCTATGCAGGATTATTTTTCCATTCACAAATAAAAATGCAGAAAAACTTCTAGACAGTCAAATGCTGTCCATACAAGAATCAATCACTTGAAAATAAGTTGCTGCTTCTCACATGCTCTTTATGACATTTAGGCCCCCTGCCCACGGCCGAGATGGAATATCGCTAGCGATATTCCGCCGCAGGGGAGGAGTGGGGGGTACTGACAGGTCTTCGAGATGAGCCTATCTAACAGACAGGCTCACCGCGGAGAATCGCGGCAATTGCAGCATGCCACGATTTAAATCCTACAAGCGGAGAATCCTCATAAGTGACAGGATTAAACCCATCAGGTCAAGGTTGTTAGAGGCCACATTTAGTAATCTTGAGGTGTGATCACCCTTTACAGGGCGGCTGCTCTGTGCTAGGAACTGGGTTTCTGCAGTTGGCTAGGTGTACGGATTCAGTGGAGTGAGGGGTCAGCTCATCTGGATCTATGCCGCGAAATAAACTCCAGAACCTCGCTTCACAACCATTATCACCACGAGACATAAATCTGCGCATCCTTCTCTTATTCCTATGACAAGTAGGCAAGATCATTCCTCGGTTAGATTTTCTGAGAGATGTGATAACCTTCAGCATGGTCTAGATATGTGTTTGCATTGTCGCTGGTGCAGTTTCAATACATATTTAATAAATGTTAGGTTTCATTTTAACTCAAACAATCATGAAACTCAAAAAAAATAGTAGGTAAGATTACCGACAGCCATTTTGGTCGGTCGATTTTGGCTTGGCTGCTTTATATACAAAAGAAGCTACCACTAAAATCCTGCCAGTGTTTTAAAAGAAAAAACAACAGATTTTTAAGCAACTTTTGCCTTTTAAATGGTTCAATTTTTTAAATATCTTTATGGTTGAGCCAAAGCACGGACTCCATGAAAATATTACAGGTTAATTCCATTCTTCTTGAATTCTTAGTTTGGCATCTACCATCCACCATACAGAAAAAAAAATTCTGAGTCTGAGCTAGAAGTGATAGCAAAGCAAGTAGCAGGTTCTCATCATGGAGTAAAAATATTCCTATCAGGCATTTGTAGGATAATGTACAGTAAGTTTATGAAACTCTACAGGAGAGCCCCTTCATGCTAAAAGTTCAAATAGAACCCCTCATAAAACATGCAGGAAATAAATATGCTTGCATGAAGTACATGTTTCAGATATCATGCTCCGTACTCCACATATGCTGGCATCTGTTATTGATTTGTTAGCAGTTAGGCCCCCTGTCCATGGGTGTTGCGGTATCTGCCGCCCGGAAGCAGGAGCCGCAGACGAATCTCCGCCTGTCAGCCTAATCTGATAGATAGGCTGGCCGCGGAGAATCGGGGCAACTCGCAGCATGCTGTGAATTGGCGGCCGCGAGCGGAGAATCGCAATGATTCTCCACTCGTGGACAGGGGGGGCGGCGCTTTCCATAGCAAAGCTATGGAAAGCTCCAGGTGGCGTGATTCGCCGGCGAAATCACTGCCGAGGACAGGGGCCCTAATTAGGCGGGGTCTTTAAAAGAAACAGTGAAAAGAAAGCAAATAGGTGACATAAGGAGAGGAATCCAACTATTAATATAATCTATCTCAATTATAATGTCAGGGTTACATGTATGGCCAAACATAATGGAGTGGTTTAATGAGTAATGTATGAATTCTCCAAGTCCTTTAGGATGAAAGCTGCTCTCTAATGTGGAGTTGATTGCAATGAATATATAAGGGGATTAAATAAACTAAAACTTTCTAAAATGTACTATTGGAAAGGATTCCTTTGTAACCTGTATGTTAAGAATATGTTCACCGATAAAAACTATGCGGCCAATAATCACATCCCAAAAGTACGGGGATTTGTTGTAAAATGTGGGCACAAAAAGTGAAAACCACATCTATACAGCTGGATGTACAGGGCGGCTAGTTACAGCATGGATTATCTCTGAAGCACGAGGACAGCAAGAAACATCTCAGTTTTTAAATTGTTTTATATACTTAATCAGTTAATATTTTGGAAGTAGCATTTTAGTTCAGCACAGTACAATTATACAAGTCAATCATCACAGAAGTGAGAGAAAACACATCTCAGTTCATTGAAGTGTTTCCCAAACTCCAGGCTTTGTCCCCCAACAGGTCATGGTTTGAGGATATCCTATACAGAGAACATGTCTGAGGCACGGATAATAATTACATCAACTTCACAATACTATGGAAATCCTGGAGACCTGACCTGTTGGGTGTGTGGGGGTCAGTAAACACTGGAGTTGGGGAAACCATGACTTCGGGTATATATCCACATGTGGCAGACTTGCTGCGCAAATTTCAGCAAGCTTAAAAGAAATGCATTCATGTGATGCCAGAACAATATCATTCAGATGCATGTAAGCTGAAATTTCCGCCATGCGTCTGCTGTGTGAGAATTTACCCTTAAAATGCCAAAAAGCAACTGAAAAACTTAGAAGTGCTACTTACAGTTATTGGAACATCTTTAGTTCCTGAATTTAGTAAATGGAGATTTAGAACTTTGGGAACATCTGGAAGACAAAAGAGGAGGTTTCTGAGAAAATGTGTTTTATGAATTTAGGATTTTATAATGTAACAAACAAATTTACCAATCAACTCTATACTAGCAGAGGTGAACAGCAGTCTAGTCGTGAGAAGAAAAAAGGAGTGCGATTGTAGAAACAATTACATGCACCGGAGGAGTTTAAGACCCTACATCATTATCTGTCAGAAATGGCTGAAATGAAGAGTCACTTATTCCAAATACTGAGCCGCTGCCCTGTTAATAACTCCTCCTTACCTTGTGTTCGTAATGTACCAAAATCAAGCATTTCTATTGATGAATAAATGCCATGAGCTGAAAAAAAAGGAAAAGAAATGTTACATCTGTGCCTCCTTAAAAGAAAAAAAGATATACACACATTATGTAAAGTTTCTATGAGAACAACCTGTTGTGACTTCCACCTCCACAGGAAGGATAATAAACTCGGCGCTGTCTGATGCGTTCGTTTTAATTCTAATGAAGGCAGTGTGATTGTCAGCTTCTCGAGAAGAGAAACTCGCACGCATTACACCCTTTGTTTCATATGGGGGGATTTCCTTAAAAGAAAAAAAAGCAATAATTAGGAATTAGTAGTATCACCTTAATATAGTCCGCTGATCTGAACTGCTACATCCCACAAGGAACCATGCAGTTTAAATACGAACAGCTTTCCCATGGTCAGTTTTTGTTTATTTGTTTCATCACTCTTTTCTAAGAGCCGTACATATTTTCTCCTATTCCGTCTTGACTTGCTGAGCTGTACCTCTTTTAGGGCTCATGCCCATGAGCGATGCGGAATACACCCACAGATTTACGCCGCGTAAGTACAGTGATTAAAAAAAAAAAAAAAAATTGCCAGTGAATGATCGCGTTTTTCCGTGGTCTCGATATCAATGGAGCGCTTCCGTGGCGAAAATCCGGGGGTAAAATAGATCATGCTGCGATTCTCTCCCCCCCCCCCCCCCCCCCCCCCTCCGAAATCTGCGGTACAACTCCGCATGTGTGTGTTGGCAGGCAGAAAGCTATTAGTTTCAATAGAACCTTGCCACTGTGGCTTTCCGCCACAGGAAACGTGGTGCAAATCCGTACGTGGGCATTCACTCTTAGTGTCACCATTTAATGTACCATGGAAAAAGATCACGTAACCTTGTAGAGGATACATTTAAGGACTAACAGAAAAGAATGATGTTACAGCTAGCGATCGAGTTCACTTTGGCTCTGTCTTGTCAGAAGGCTAATGAAGAATTCTAAGCTTTGTTATTATATACACACATACATATACACACACACAAAACAAAGAGACAGCCAGTGTGGTAAATTGCACTAAAGCAATAACAGAACAGGATGAGAGGAAGAGGTCCACAGATAAGGATGGACACGTTTTACGGCCTTGGAGTGGATGCTAGTCCAGATACTTGGTGCCCTCACCCTGGTCCAGCCATAAAACCCTGACAAATACGTAGGCCTGTGTTCACAACATCAAAGATGGCCATAAATTTGTACTCCCAATTTTTTTTTCCTTTCTGGGATTTGAAGTTGCCCTTTACTACATCTCATGTGTTTTATTCTGTGTCTCTGGCTACAAAAATGTTCAGCCACAGGTGACTGTCGCCCTTATTTGTGTGGTTCATCCTTGCTTTAGAGTTTTGGTTCTGTTTCTCCAACACCCATTATGGTTTCTTGCTCACTTTTTCTCTTTGCCAGCCTATGTCACTTTAAAATAAAAATAAAAATTACTGAAAGTGTGCATTATTTTTGTAGAATTCACCATACAGGATAAATAATGCAGCCTGTGATCAGTGTGGACTTTTATGGACGCAGCAATACAAATTAGGTTTTTTTCTCTACATGAATAGGATTCTTAACCCCTTAGTGACCAAGCTTTTTTGCTTTTTTCCCCATTTTCGTTTTTTTCCTCCCCCCCTTTAAAAAAAAAATCATAACTCCTTTACTTATCCATCTACGTCGCTGTATGAGGGCTTGTTTTTTGCAGAATGAGTTGTATTTTCCAATGGTGCTAATTAATGTGCCATATAATGTACTGAAAAAACCTTTAAAAAAAATTCAAAGAAGAGTGAAATGGAAAAAAACAACATTCCGCCATCTTTTGATTCGTCTTTGTTTCTACGGCGCACAAAAAACTTTATTGTTGACATGATAACTTTATTCTACGGGTCAGATATTTAATTTTTATTTTATTTTTTCTGCCGCCATCTTCTGCGTACAATAACTTTTTAAAAAATTTTTTTAGCAACATAGTTGTGCAGGGGCTCATTTTGTACAGTACATTCTGTAGTTTCCGTTGGTACCATTTTGGAATACATACGACTTTTTGATCGCTTATTAGATTTTTTCTTGGCAACAGGGTGACCAAAAAAAGCGCATTTCTGGCATTATTTATTTATTTTTTATGACGTTCACTTTGATAGATTGAACTTTTACAGACACAGCGATACCAAATATGTTTTTATTTTATGATTTAGATTTTTTTTAATTGTAAATATGGCAAACATGCCATAGCATTACATCATACTGTGATCTGACAGGCAGTCTATCAAGCCACCCCTCGGGGATGGCTTCATGGGTATTCTGCCATGACAGCCCTGAGGCTTTTCAGAAGGACCCCGCCTGCCACGACACCCGCACGGCTCTCCCGATCTCATCACGGATTTAAATGCCACTGTTGATTTGATAGCGGCATTTAAAGGGTTAACAACCCTGATCAGCTGCACGGCTTGTCAGGCTGTTCCCCGCGCGTGGCAGCTGTAAGAAAAAGCTGAGAACCGCGATGTATGGAGGGCATAAAAACACGATAGGGTGATCACTAGGGGATTAAAAATTACTTTTGTATTGCAATGTATTATACCTGTCATTGTTGGTATCTTAAACAAAGGCTTTGCAGGGCAAAATAACCTTCTGTACATGACGTGCCTGGAGGCCACTATTAGACCACAAGTTGCCATGATAGAGAGCCCTGCTTAGGTGCCGAGATTCCAGCTGCTGCAGGGGGCAACTGCTGTGCATTTGGCAGACTCAGCTCATGATCCCATTGCATGCACTCCCCTGCGGTTTCTGCTGTCCACATATGGTGGGGGCCAGGAAAGTGTTAAGAAAAAAAACAGCAAGATACCTTGTTAACTGAAATGTGGTAATAATTATCAAAAGTAAAAATAATCATTACAGGATGTAGAAAGCAAGCTCAGACAACCATAACTGTCCAACTTAGAGGAAGGAGCACAATGCACCAAGATCAACTAAAGCAGCTCCACCCTTAGGCCTCCCTCACACAGGCATTTTTCAACGCTGCATTCACTGCAGATTCAGCTCGGTTTTAGCAGCGCTGCCATTCAGCAGTGCTGAAACCGCCAAAAACGGGGTACCAAGTTGTACTGCGTTTCTGGCAGCGCTGAAATTGCTGCCCATTCATGTCAATGGGCAACGCAGACTTGAAAACGGCCAAAGATAGAACATGCATCGCTGTCAAAGTGCAGTGTTGGAAACGCAGCGTTTTGATGCTTGTGTGGGCAGCCTCATTGAAATGCATGGAAGCATTTACAGCGTTTATCGCGGTGCTGAAAAAGCAGCGCTAAACTCTGTACAAAGACGTCTGTGTGAGGGAGGCCTGAGAGTCATAGATGCAAGTGTTTCTCAGTATTAGTTTTCAGAACAAAGCAAAGACTTCCACTTCTTAAATCACTCCACATGCAGTGAGCCACACAGATTGCGGAAATAAAAAGGCAAAATCAATCAGATGACATATGCACCCCTTTGGCTGCTATCAGATTGTTGTGGATCTCCTCAGAGTTTGGTATATGGCTAGAAGAAAGTGTACAGCCCATACAGAGCATATCCCGCTAGCCCCACAAATCAGGCTTTGACTGGTGGGGTCTCCGCACCAAGACCAAGTGGATAATTAGGATACTTACCCATAATTTCTTTGTGCCTCCTTGTTGGCCGGTTGGAAGCTCTAAGTGTAGATCACCCCCACTGGAATACATTTCTACCACCTACACAAATGAAGAAAAAAAAACAACCCAAAATCATTTAAAACATTGTGTCTGCAAATATCAATAAGTATACTTAAGATAACATCCAATTTAAAATATTTGTAACTACTGTTGCGGATGCCTTTTAACAATAAGCTGCCTTGTGTACACGAGGAACAACACCATTTCTGACCATTATAGGATTTGCATCTTCTGCAGTTTTCCCCTGTGCAGGCTCCATAACTGTCAGTCCTTCTTGAGGTAAGGCCCTGCTCCCCCCTATGCCTCATGCAAATAAGCAGCATGGCTGACATTATACAGCAGTACTGAGCAGTGGTGTTGTGAATCCAGCACAGAGGTGAGATAGCAGAACACATACTATATGCTGCAGCAGTGTCTGTGGCTCTCTGCCTCTGTCTACAGTTGCTCCCTCCCAACAGCTTGGGGCCCCATGGTGAGTGGCTCACCATAAGAGCCCTGAGATTATATTATATATATATTGACTCGCTACAATATGACATAAATAATAGTATTACCTATCTGTCCTGTCCCCAGAACAATGACAGCTTGTGTGGCATAATACGGGTATATCAAATTATAACTGAAATGCTCATCTATGAATTGAAATTAAATGATTGCTTTTACATGTTTAACACGTTAACATGTTTGACTTGAAGGTTGCTTCCAACCATTAGTCAACGTTGAATGCGACTCACTAGGTATAAAAGGTAGGGACCTCTGCTTTTAACTGTTAGGGCTCGGTCAGACAAGTGATTTTTTTGCACATGTATAGGTGCGCTAAAAACAAAACAAAAAAAAAAAAAACACAGCAATGGGATATCGTTGCGCTCCTCTGCCACGGCTGGCAGAGAAGCGCATCTTCTCCCTATGTTTTCAATGGCTGCCGGCCCCATTGACAACAAGGTAAAGCCCCTGGATGTGACAGCATCCAGGGGTCTCACATCCAAGGAATCCCCTGCTGCAGCTTGCAGTTGTCAGTTTTTTTGCTTCGGCCATGAGATTTTTTTACACATGCGATGTTCAATATTTTTTTAGCGCACCTATACAAATTCACCTGTGTGACCGAGGCCTTAGGGTACGTTCACTTGTTTTCTCTGTTTTTGTTGCAGATCCGCACCAAAGACTGCCTCAAAGTCCGCACCATTCGAATTGAATTTTGACGCAGTTTTTGTTGTGGATCTGCTGCAGATTTCAGGGCTTTTTAAATTTGTGTCACAGTAAAAACTGTCATCACTTATTTGACACACACTCCAGGTCATATTGGAAATGTGGGAGTTAAAATAGGAAACCCACGTTAAAAGTGTAATTTAATGCAGATTTCCCTTGTGAATGGGCCCTTAACACCCAGGAGGATTATCATAGCCCCCATCAGTGGGTATGTCCCTACACAGTCTAACACTGCCCAGTCATGCTGTTAAATTGTGTTGGCACACACCATATTAATCGGGGGAATGGTAACACCCAGTCAATATAGGCATGCATTTCCAGGAGGAACAAAACAGAACTATAAAACATTAAAAACAGTTCTAAGAAAAGATACTAAAAAGAGAGCTGCATGTAAAAAATACGAAAGTGTGAACTCAAACTATCAGAGCAAATAAAACCAAAATGACAACTCCAGGGATGGCTGCGGTGGTTGTACACGTGGCGAGCTCCCCGATTCAGGTCCTGTACACATGCAGTCACTGCAGATCCTGGCTGATTGCTTTGAATCCATGCTAACAGGTTGTCTTTATATGTAGGAGACATTTGTGCAAGCAATGGGGACTGGTGCCACTTCTTGTAATCCTGCTAACAAAGGTCTATAAAATATTAATTGGGACAAAACAGGATAAATCCTAGAATACCAAATTAGTACTTCCCAACATTAGTGTCTGCAGTTACAGGGGGTTTGTCAGTTTTATTAGCATGAATAAAGGGTTTATGTGTACTAAGGCTTTACAAAGCTTCTATACAGACGGGCGCAATTATATCTTTCCCTCCAAAAACAGTAAGTAATGTGTACCTACCTGTAAAGGTTCACTGTGGGGATTGTGAATATTAATTAAAGGTGAAAAACTGCTATTTACAGGAACTCGTGCCCCAATGAATGGGCGCAATCGATATGGGTTGGGGATCCCAACTCCAAAAACCTGCAAAACAGTGGATATTTTAGGATTAATTGCAAAGAAAAGGCATTAGTAAATCGACAAAGGCATTCTTTAAAGCAACCTGGACAAAGATGGCTGAACCACTTCTGACTACCTAGTGTAGGTTGTGTATTAGTAGAGATCAGTAGTCTACAAGACTACATGCTGGTCTGACCGGCCAGCACTGGCCAATCACAGCAGCCTGCAGTGTCTTAGACTAATGCACAGTGAGCAGTCAGAGGAGCCGGTCGGCCATCCTTGTTGGTCCAGGACAAAAGGGTTGCTTTAAATTGGCCAGACAGACAGCTAGCTGTCAGCCCCGACTTCCCCCATCAATGCTTAAACTGAGCTTAGTGAAAGAAACCATTTCAGTGGAGGAGTTACCTAACAATTCTGGCACAACTTAAGTATCAAATAAGTTAAAATCCAACCAATCAGATCCTTATTTTCCCTGGCAGTAGATGTTGGAGAGCAGCCAAGTAGATACAAGATTGTTGACGACTTAAAGGGGACTTGTTAAGTTCTCTCGTCAGCGGGGACGGTTGCATAGCTTTGCAGTAGTGACCCTGCTGCCTATTGCAGCCTCTCTTTTGTTCATACTTACCCCTGAATGTATCAAGTGGACAACTCCCTATACTCCCCTGTCAATGGATGATGTCAGGTATGACTAACCGTGAGTGATGGGGACTACTACTTGACACATTCCAAATGCCAGATGACAAATCCAAGGAGACCCCACATGTGGAATGGGGGCAAGTATGAACAAAAGAAATGCTACAATACATAGAGAGTCAGCGGGCTGCGGCTCCAAAGTCATATAGCCGGCCCCACTAACATGAGCGCATGACAAGTCCTTTTAAAATTGATGATATCTGGCAGCATAAATCTAACCATTAAGGCCAGCTTTAGAATTTTGTTACCTTTAACCATATTTCATATCTTACCTGATAGGTAAATACCCCATGATTTGAGGTGTTAATAAATAAAGTATTTTCTACGTTTCCCACTACTCTTGCGAGAAACACCACATCAAATGATGTGTTCCCACCTGGGAGAATTTTCTGGAGGGGGGGAAAAAAGCATAAGAAAAAACATTAAACATGGTAAAAACAGGCTGTGCAACAAAATCACTGCAATTCAGATGTAATAATACAAAACAAGACGCACAGAACACAAGCATAATGGAAAGTTATTGTACAGAGCAGATCCACAATGCTACATGACTATATAAACAGCTGCGGGCATCCCCGCAGCACAGCAAACTACCTGATCTAGGTTTAATGAATCACATCTGTCTCTCTATACCATATCATTCAAAGGGCTTCGAGGATAGAGCTGCACATAGGAACAGGATGCAGTGCATTAGCCAGACCGGCCCCGGGACAGCCAGGTTTTACTACTCTTCCAAAAATAATAGAGTAATAAAAAGAGATGGATGTGAAGTACTGAAGGTCACAAGTGGTTGCAGAACACTGCTATTAATAGGAGATGCTGGGCTCAGGGAGCGCGATAATACAGCTGGTGCACCTTACTCAATGTACTAATTCTGTCAGCCCCCTAGGGTGCTATTACACACGGCTGCCGCTAGCACTCACGTTTTCTCCACAATTGCTGGCCTGAACCTACAAGCGCAAGTCAGTCCAGCAATTAGTACGATTGCACAAGCGTTAAAGGTACTCATGTAATAGCGCCCAAAGGCCTCCTTCACACGAGCGCATATTGGCCGGCGTTTTCACGGCCGGCCAATATGTGCTGTGATCTGATACATTGGATTCCAATGCATCACATCACATGGCCATATTCCTGAGACGTAAAAGCGCCCGGCCGGCCAATATAGTGCCGGGCATTTTTACGGCGGTCCCAAAAGATAGTCCTGGAACTATCTTTTGCGCCAAAATACGTCTGCCGCTGCATGGGCTCCTATGGGAACCCATGACAGCGGCCAGATGTGGGAGGGAGTTTAGCAGAGTGGCTGCTAAACTGCCTTCCTCTGCTCTCCTCCCCCCGTGCAGGCTCACTTCTCATCTCCTCCACGCTCGTTCTGTACAATGGAAGGAGGCGGGGATTACGTATGCATTTTTCACATGCACAACATGCAGTACACAGTTAAATACACAAGTAACAGGTGTATTTACTGCATATTTTAAACACCCATAGCCTATAATAAGCACCAAATAGGACACGCATCTCTACACACATCAAAAAGTGCATGTTTGAATGGCACAATGTAAATCAATGCCCTTTTAGGACTGCACACTACGCAGCCCGCATATGCCTGTGAGAGTCATACAGAAAGAATTGATGGGATTTCTTTAATCATAAGGGAAAAGGGTTGGGAGTACAAAACAGACAAAGTCAAGCAAAGTCCATTCAAATACATGCAAATAAAAGCCAAACCAGGGCTCCATGTACTAAGACAACCACAAAAGGCCTGCTGTCAATGGTAATTAATAACAGCTCAACTTTCAACTTAAGTATATTTTGTAAAATAAACACAAAAGCTAATTCTTTGAGGATCTGTAGTCATACCTTAACCTGCTTGGACAGTAAAGATGCATTTACACACAAAGATGGCTTTGAGCCATCATTTTGCATAAACTACTACTGGGTACTAATGCCTATTAGTACCAATCAGTAGCATGTGAGCTGCCGGGAGCTGTATTCAGTGAACAGACCACTCGCTGTTCTCTGAATACATTCCCTTTGTTCTGCCATGGAGCTGACAGCTGAGACAATGTAAACAGCGCTTCCCGGGCAGAACACAGCGTGCGGTCCTGCTTATCAGCTGTTCTGCCAAGCGATGGATTTCATGCTGAACTGAACTTCATCGTTCGGCAGAAAAGTGAAAGATGGGCACATTTACACAAAACGATTATCGCTCAAAAGATGGCTTTTGAGCAAATTTTGAGTGATAATTGTTGTGTCTAAATGGGCCTTTAAACAAGTGGAAATGGTGCTGTGAACTTAATGATTGCTGTCCAAAGGGTGTGCTGTATTGCATGATAACTTCATTACCAGCATGGTGAATGGTCGACCTCTTGTAAATTTGCAAATGGGAATACTTGAAGTTTCCTGCCTATAACCCTAAAGGTCCATTTAGACACAATGATTACCGCTCAAAAGAGGTCTTTTTCGCGACAATCATTGTGTCATTTACATCGCAAGATGATCGCTGAAACGATGAGCCATCACCTTGCGCTGTGAGCAAACAGAGGATGCATCTTCTGCATCCAGCTGTTGCCAGCTCAGAGTGCCCGGCTGTTATATAGCCGAGCGCTCAGAGCGGAGGGTGCAGAAGACAAGCGGGGTGTCCCTGCTTGTCTTCTGCATCCAGCTGTTTTCTGCACGGAGCGCCCGGCTGTTATACAGCTGAGCACTCCATGGGGAATATGGAGAACAGAGCTGGACCGCTGTGTTCTTCATACCCAGCCTGTCATCAGGTAGCAGGATACAGCTGAAACAATACTATCAGCTGTATCCCGATGTGAATCCCTGATAAGGATCATAGTTGTCTTTCAGCACACAAAGACAATGATGAGTAACGGGACAACGAAAACTGCACGATTTACGGTGATCACGCGGCCCTCGGTCACTGCTCCAGGCTCTCGGCTGCAAGAGCAAGGCGATTTTAAAATTGCCGATGGGCACATGCGCCGAAACTGGGGAAAGGTCCATGGATAAGGATCCCGTCGGAGGACATCGCCGGAGGAGTTAGGCCTCCCTCACACAGGCGTTTTTGTACAGCATTTTGCGCTATGTTTTCAGCAGTGCTGAAAACGCTGTACAAGGCTCCCATTCATTTCAAAGGGGCTGATCACACAAGGCTGAACACGCAGTGTTTCTAACGCTACGTTTTGAAAGTGTTGCATGTTCTATTCTTGGCTGTTTTCAGCTGTGGGTCTCCCATTTAAACGAATGGGCAGTGGTTTTAACACTGCTGAAAATCCGGCACAACTTTGTACTGCGTTTTTAACCCTTTCCAATCCACTGTCTGACCCCTAAAGACATTATGATTTAAGGCTGTACAGCTCCGATGTTTGAAGAAAATCCGCCGGGGTTCTCTTACTATATATTTTCCCAGCCTCTGCTGTCGGACTCTATCCAACGCGTCACTTCATGCAGTATTGGCTTTAGCCAGCATATAGCAACGTTGTATAAATGGCAGAAAAAGAGTAAGCCCCCTAGGAAAACCAGGATAGAAATTGGATTGGAAAGGGTTAAAGCATTAAACACAGGTTGCTATGCCAGAAAGTCTGAAGAAAAAAAAAAAAGTTTCCAGCTTCCTTGGCTACGTTTTCAGCCGTGCTGAAAACGCAGTCAAAACACATGCCAACGTTGCTGAAAACGCAGTAAACGCAGCGTTTTTGCAAATGCCTGTGTGAGGGAGGCCTTAAGTAATTTCACCTCCCCTCATGGATCAGATCCGTGATGGAAGGTGAAACAAAATTTTTTTTTTAACCTTTACATGACTTCCCTTATCCGATGGATCATGTGATGAAGGACCGTGTACGGCGCCCCCTGTGAAATCCCCAGTCTCTCAGCTACGTTTGATAGCCAGGAGCAGGAAGATTTTAAATTACTCAAGCAATCTTCCTCTTTTGTGCATGCGTCCGTGGAGAAATCCGAGGGCCTTAGGTATGTAATTTCATCTCCCTTCACAGATATGATCTTCTTAAACCTTTTTGCTACTTTACATGATCGGCGTTATTCATGCAGGGAAACACTTGCTTATCTCTGCTTGCACGTTGCAGGAGTAAAGATTTACATTGAATGTTCAACTCATCTGCGAATTTCAAACAAATGGCAAGAGGAAGGAAGAAGGAAAACCGCAAGCCTTATGTGTAACCAAAAAGTTACTTACCCTATTTTGAAAAAAAGATGCATGAAAATGCGATGTTGTTGCTGATATAGATATTAAAGTAATAGTTTCATCTGAACTAGGATTGTGCAAGTAAACTTTTTCCATTTTGGGCATCCCGACTGGCCTGGGGGAAAATACATAAAACAATGTTAAAACAAGGCGCATAGAGACAAACTGAGAAGCTGAAATCCAATAAGCAGCAAAAACAGAGGTGAAATGTTATCCCTAGTTTATATGTGGTTAGACCCCATTAACACTGACAGATGATCGCTCAAAAGTCACTGTGAACTACCAGCAAGACGCGACCTGAAAGAATCTTATCAGTGCTGCCGACTGCGATAACAGCCTGCACCGCTGATAAGAAAACTAGAATTAAGCGAGGAACGACTCGTGCATGAAAACTGCACAATGCCCGTGCATTTAGAGCCAACGATTCTCGCTCAAAAGACGGCTTTGAGCGAATCTTGAGTGAGAATCATTGGGTCTAAATGGGCCTTTAGGACGGACTAATAACAGGAGTAGTGACATGTTTCTTTGAGAAAAGTCTTTATGCTATTACTAGAGATGTCAAGAGTGATCGGTGAGGTCTTGGCTTCTAGAACAGCTGATCCCAAGAACAGAAGTGAGCCAACCACTAGAAAACAGGTGCACATATGTAGTCACAATCCAGGGAAATGAATGGGACAGTCAAATATCTGGTTTTCTTCAGGTTCTTCTACTGTAGTTTTTGAAGTTAAAGCTAGGAGTAAAAGGGGAAAAAAGTAGCAGTATCGGTCCTTAAGGGCTAATTGACATCTGCATTGGAGGTATGTTTTATACGAGGTGCCCGTTCTGTGCTATACACCTGCGAAGTTGGCGCGCACACACAGAGGGCCCTCAACTTCAAATGGCTCTGTGCATTCTCCAATTCATGTCTATAGGAAACGTGTAACAGAGCCATAGGAAAAAGTCATGCACTGCGTGCGCCAACGTCACAGGGACACGGCACCAAGTGCACTGTTCCTGTGCTGTTAAATCATGCCTCCCCGGACTCCCCGTTCCCTCACCTTTGAGTCTCAAAATGTAGTTTATGGGGCTCAAAAGTGATAACAGGTTTCCTTTAAAAATTGCATTAAAAAACTGAACAAATCCTACATGTGGGACAGCAGCAAGTGAAAACAGGCGTGTCACAAAAGAAGTGCAATACCTTTGCTGAGAAGCTTTGCAAAGCAGACACCAACTTAGTTTGGATTCATACCTGCGTTACGACTCAGTTCAGCGTTTCCATCTCTCTGTTCCGTTTTTGGAGGATAGAAATGGAACATAGAGAGACGAAAACCCCAAACTGAGCCCCAGCGTAGATGTGAATTCACTCTTAGTCGGCAATCACATGGCGCAGCTGAAGGTCTGTGTAAAAAAGTTGCAGTTTGTCCTATTCTGGTCCAATTCAAGGATGAGCGCAGGACATGCAATGTCCTCTCCCCCACACACTGGACGGACACAGACAATCACCGTGCTGCCCAATACAAGTCACATAACTGTCACTGTCCGCCTAGATGTGGATGGAATGAGGGAAAATCACAAGTCTTTAACTGCACAAAAAGAAACTAGACATATAGAGTTGCAAATAGTTAAAAGTTTCAAAACAAGGATGTTGAATAACTAAGGCCGGTTTCACATCTGTGTCGAAACCCCCAGTAGAAGGTCCCGTCAGAGATCCGCTGAAAATACTGGAAGAAAAACTGCTGCATGCCCGCTTTTACTTCAGTCCTAAAGCCGGGCGGAAAGTGGGTGGACCCCAATTATAGGCAATGGGGTCTGTCTGGAGCTGTTCGGCTCTGCCAACAGACTAAACTGTTCGACCGGGGGATTGGCCTTTCCTGCTCCTCGAATAGATCAGGAAAGCAGAATCCCGAGTGCAGATCTAAAACCACCCTGAATGCTTCTATCAGAGGAAAAAAACTAAACAGATCACATGCGCTGGAAGAATAAAGAACATGCCAACCTAAAGTGGGGTCTGAAGACCATTAAAATGAACCCTTGTTCAAGTAACTCACACAGACTCAAGTCACAAAGGATTTTAACATCTACATTTTGAAAAAGTTTAGGTTTTTTTGAATATGTAGTACTCATAACTTTTTACAAAACAAAACAAAAATAAGTAAAAACAAACAGTTGTAAAAATAACATGGTGAGCATGCCCATGTTATATCTATATTTGGTCCATAACATGTATGCCTGTAAATATTGTTATACTAGTGATAGCCCGTCCCAGGACTAATAGAAGATGCATCCACGTGAAGAGACTGTCACCTATGTTTAGCACTATAAGCTAAGTTTATGGGCTAAAAGTAGGTGAAGCACTGAATCTAGGGATCTGTTCTACTTACCCCCGTCATTGGAGTGCTGGAAGCTGCCGCTCAGTACATTGGGCGGAACTGCCAAATAGTCCTTCTGTTCTAGTTTTATAATGGGAGGACGCACTGAGCAGCAGCTTCCAGCGCCCACACCACCGGGAGAACGGCAGGGCAGGTAGAACATCTCCAGGCTCAGCACTTCACTCATTCTTAGCCTATAAACTTAGTTTACGCTGGGCTCACACAGGGCAGATTTGCCGCAGAAATTTCGCCCGGAATTTCGCTCTGGCAAATCTGCCTGCGGCCGCTAATCCTGTGGTTGGCCAGCCATGTGGACGAGATTTGTCAAAAATCTCCTACACACGGGACGGCCAATCAGTCACGGCATGTCTATATTTTTTTTCCTGTTGCGGCCGGGCTGCCATCTATGGGGGCGCCAGCTGCAACAGAAAAGCATGCGGCCAAGCCACTCCAAAAGCCGCTGCAAAGTGCCATGAGTTTTAAAGCAGCGCTTTCCCGGCAGAAATCTCGCAGTTTTTCCATCAGTCAAGAACAAGCAGTAGTGCTGATTTCACCAAGTAAATGGAGCTGAGCGAATGCCAATCAACTTGCAAAATCATCAATTGGCATGTCATCCTGGCAGAAAACCTGCCAGTGGAAATGGCTCTTTAAGGTATATATGCACACAGCAGATTTACTTTTTTTTTGCGACTGATCATCCGTCTCATTCATCTGAATGGGGTTGTTTAGGCGGCAGGCACGTTGATGTCTGCAAGTCCCATTCAGATGAATGAGACAATAGTGGAAATTTCTGCAGCAGGTCTGCCGTGCGTGAAATCACTTATGAGGCGCGTCCAACACCTCTGGGAGAACAAAGTGTCGTTATTCTTTAATTGTTTAATGTGTCATTTTTTATGGTCTCAAGTAAAATTGAACAGACTCGCTGATACCCAATCTTTCTTGGGCACTCGACCCACATAACCAACTATTTTTATGCAGGCTGAATCCCAGCGATAAACGACAAGTGAATGAATAGTGCATGATGGCTTCACGTTTACACGTAACAATTATCCTTCACTTCCACTTGTTTGAACACATTTTGAATGATCTTGTTATGTATAAATAGGAGTTAAACAAACCCTGTGCATACACCCATTCATTGCATCCGATTATTAGACCGATTTGAAAAACGGACAGAAAAAAAAAAAACGGTCATGGGCATGTACCCTTATTGTGATATTTCAAACGGGAAAGCTAGAAGTCTACAAGAACATCCTGAGACATGGTGACCATGAGACGGTATTCTGTGCCAGGAGATGCTGAACAGGATGTTAACAAACATACTTGTCACATGAGATGAAACCCTACTAAATGTGCCCCATTCCTGAAAACAAGAACACGGCGGTCATTAATCTATCATACGCTACAAGTCTTCTGGCATTATACCGCCATCCCTCTAAGTTACAGTCGCCCCAGGATACAATATTTCCAACATACAACATGTCCTTCCGTGCCCATCATGAGTGGAAAGCAGATTCATCATACAGATTCAAAGAATGTCTAGATGTGCGGCACGTGTGATTGGGTGGAATTGGCAGCCGGGGCATGTCACTGGTAGAACCCCTGTATTACTGAAGTGTATGCCCGGACTGCATGTCCTGTGCTGCCCTTTATCTGTGCCAGGGTCAGCATGGCTCCATCTTACTTCCCTAGTACATGCTGTTCTGCACAGGGTATACACTACAGCTAGGAGGACATGATTTTATACCAGTACCACGATGCCAAATGTATATGCTATTCTTTCCTATACCATTGTAAAAAATAAAATCTGAAAGAGAAAAAAAGAAAAGTGGTTTTCTTAACTTGTAATTGCCTTTATTTTTTACAATTAAAAACCCCTAATTTTTTAAATCCATACAGGGTACTTGAACTTGTGATCATTTGCAGCACTTCAGTATTTCTATATATTGTATTTCTGCAAGCATGCCATTAAGGTCGCTGTAACACGGGCATGAGTGTATGTGCGCCGCGTACTTCCACGCGCATGTATATACGGTATATTACTGTACTTTCTGCACGCACAATAGCGTACCTTAGCTCGCGCAAGAAAACATGCAACCATGCTTCCATGCATTGAAATGGGCAATTAGTGTAGTTAAACATATGTACCTTTTCCATGTGCAAATGCGCAGGAACATAGAGCGTGCCGCGTATATTTGTGCAAAACAGGCTTACGTGAACGAAACCATTGAAATCGACGGCCCGGCGAGTCTACTGACCCGGACAACATCACAGGAAATAAAGTGCATCTCGAAGCGGACTTCGTAGTATGCGGCGCTCCCCAGCTTTCTGTTCTCCGCAGCCTGTAGTGTCCTCATCTGACCAGCAGTGCCGCACAGGACTAGGCCGCTGGGAACCGGAAGCTGTATATTATGAAATCACTGCCGTCAGTGTGTGCACCCGTAACAGTGCCACTGAGTGATTACCAACCCGGAAGTGCCGCACCCCAGCTGTTAATTACTTTCATGGTGACGAGACGTCGATATGTGTGCACGCACAGTTATAGAGCTTTTCTTTTTTTCTATACTTAGCATATATGGCAGCATTATATATGTGTAACTCACCCCCATGCATGTATACAAGGAAACATTTTGGTTTTGTCATAGGTGCCTGGAGAGGGGCCTGAGCTGAATTTGTGCGGCACGACCCAAGAGCATTTAGCTACCCCTCTGTGAAAGATGGCTCAAAAATTTTGGTTAATTTCAGCTGCACTGAAAATTTCGAAATCTAGAAAGCTTCTTTTGAGACCCTGCAAGCACGGCTGTTATTTTTAGGCTGTTATCCATTAAATCCTCAACATGCACTTCTTATATATCTGTTGTTGTTAGCCGGTTAGTAGTTCACGACCTTCGGCAACCCTAAAGGTGAGCTCTCTCTATGTCTTTCAGTTGTGTGATATCCATGCTAGTATCAGCTCTGACAGTATCAGCCATCATGTCCTGGGTCTTCTTTTGCCACTGATCTGTCCAAGCATTATAGATTTTACTAGCGACTCTGTTCACATTACATGGCCAAAATCCGTGAGTCTGAGTCCAGCCATCTTCCCCTCCAGTGATATTATGGGTCTTATACGATTCAGGACTTCTCTGTTTGTTACTCTCGCCGTCCCGGTCTACATGATGCAAACCATTATGCAAAACAGATTTTAAAAAAGGTTTTGGAATAGCTCTGGCTGTATTGTTCCTGTCATATCACATTGGTTTGCATATTGCCAACATTTTATACCTGTTCTTTAAAACCCCAATAAAAATTAACAAACAGCTCTGGCTAAAATATCAAAAGAGCGCAGGCACTAATCTATCCAGACATGGAGAACATAAACGCTACTGATTGCCCATGCCAAAACATGTCGTTAATGAGTAGCTGTAAATGACTTTGCCCCGGACACTGAATTAGGCCTCCTCTGTTGTCTGCAATGAACAAGGAAGCTTATAGATTTAACAGGACCAGACATCAAAGCTGATGGCATGTCATTGTGGACAACCCAAAGATGTGTGTTATAGAGCCTTAAAGACCATTTACACGATTGTTGCCCCCACATGCACAACACATCGTTACGTCTAAACACGAGCCATTGTGCGCTTGTTTGTCGCTCCGTTTCAGCTGCATAAAAATCATTGCTGGTTCGCTCACTTCTCGCTCCGTCTGAACGCTCCCCGCTCAGTGTTTAACATAGGAATGTGAGCGATTCTCAACGATGATCTCAACCTTCAGCACAAACTAGTGGTGACGTCAGCGGCTCATGCAAATTAGAATCATCTTGTGCAAATGGGCAGTAGGGATTCTGAGAGGTGACATATGGCACCTCTGTACAGCATCCTGCTCTCCCCGGAACTAAGGGGCACTATAGATTTCTATAGATTCCGTACCATGGCTTTGTAGAGCACTGTCCGTAATACAGCCAAACCCTAGATGCAGAACTAGATATGAAGACCACTATTTACAGCATATAGAGTCATTCCCTCTCTAAAACAATATACACTGAACCACCAATGGAGACACAACCCTTTCACGACTGGACCTTCCCTGTATGGAAAGTAGACATGTGACTCTATAGCGCAGCATAAAATCACATGATATGTTCCCTGCCTCAGTGTGAATCCACATTAGAAAGGGAAGATCGAGCAATCTGAGTGACTTCCAACGAGGCCTGGCCATCAGTGCTGGAGACGTCAGGGCCAATATGGCATACACTGCCAACCTTGTGGGGTTTTCTTGTGAAACAGTGCAAGCAAGGAGGGGCATCCTATGAAAGCCAATCCCGTGGATGTCAACCACTTGTAGACAAAGGCATCAGGAGGTGGATGTTACGAGTTCCAACAAACAGGTAATGCGGTCCAACAAACTGCAGTTGAATACAAATTGGTGGGTGTCCGAATGACAACTCATCGTTGCTTAGTACGGACTGGCTAAAGCAGCAGACGACCGGTCTGAGTGCCGTTTCTGTTAAAGAGAAATAGACGAGTGAAACTCCAGTGGGCAAAGCACAAAAACTGGGTCACTGGCAAGGGTACAATACCTCCTGGTCACAGGAACCCAGATTTCACACGCACAAGGCTGATGGGAGGGCCAGACTTTGGCATAAGCAGCAACTAGTGAACCCTTCCCATCAGGTGTCAACAGTGCAGGCTGGTGGGGTGTAGTAATGGTGTGGGGAACAGGTTTTGGCACCCTGGGCCGTCTGACACCTGTGGATGGATGCCACATCAAACTGTTGTGGTTCTGAAGGCCAAAGGGAGGTCAAACATGCTACTAGATGGGCATCTCTAATAAAGTGGCCATTCAGGACAGGCAGCTACCGGGACAGAACAGCTCCACTGTACGGATAGCCTGAAATCTATGGCGAGATCTACATATGTTACAGATTCTGTAGCAGACCAACTTTTACACTGCAATGTACAAAATCACTAAGCAGAAGATGTAGAACAAGCGGTGGATATTACAATCTCAGATCCACACATTTTTCTCCGTTGCGTAAAATTGTGGAACAATGAAGTCGTGTGACCGAAGGCAAATAGGGCTGTGACTATATATCTGCCAAACTTTCCACCGACCTCACTGACTGTAAATAATGCCAGACCACAAAAGAGAAAAATATTCTAATCCGGCTTCTGGAGCCATCTTACTGGCTTCTATCCATTGCTGAAATAGATCTGCATGGAGACACACATCTATTAGAGGCATTGTCCTTGTGTACGCTAGGAGAAGCCATGGAGATACAGGTCTTGCCTTGGATGCTTGGTCGAACACACAATTCCCTGCCTGGAAGGTAGGAGCCAGCAGACCGCCGTCTCTAGGGATCATACACCGTTATATTATGGCTGTTCATATGTATTGCCATGAATAGGATTAGAAGCCATGTAGGCGCATTATACCAATCATGCGGGATGTAGCAGACCATGCTGCTATTCTACTCTTGGCATTGGATTGTGGGCCAAAGTGTATAGGAAGACAACGAGGTATAAACATGATCTCTTCCACTAACTTTCTGACTAGATGAGTGAACAGCTTCCGAATTACATAACCACAAGTGTTCTACAAGTAATATGGGCAGTCTTCATGCTAGGCAGCAAGTCAAATAACAGAGGTTTCACGCAAATAGATGGTTTCAGGTCTCCATAGTAAGCACTGATACATAAGCCGCGATTGGGAGGAAGTCAGCGTTGTAACTGCCAGCAGAGAGATGTAAAAAGGCAGAATTGTAAGTTTCATATGTGCATGTCATTACACATATCCACCACAAGACCATAGAGCATACCTGCTGTGCCCAGCCAGCAGCCGCTGCACATAACTGTACCAACACACGAGTGCCCAAGCATGCCAACGGTTAGGTAGGTTCACGTACCGCAGAACTTCTGCATCTAGATTGGCATGCGTTACCTGTGGACTTTGACATCACACTATCTGAAGGGGTACAATCCGCAGTATAAACGGACATGCCATGGATGTTATAAAGAATAAATCAATCTGCGCCACAGGTACATTTACACTACGGATTTTTTCTATGCCGCTTGGATAAGAAATCTCATCCACATTTTCTGTCTAGTAAAATGCTGTGCTGGTGAGCATGTGAGCATAGCGATAAGGTCCTGTTACACGGGTCCAAAAAACCATCCAGTGGGAATGTGAACAATTATCACACACCCCGAGTGAACGACTGATGGGAAATTGTTCACTTCATATTCAGCGTTCAGTTTCTGCATGCACAAAACCCAGGGACAGATCAGCCTGTGTAAACAGGCAGTCCATTTATGAAGGACTGCCTGTTGACTGTGAATGGTGGTGGGTGGGCCGGAACAATCCACGATCCACTCAGCAATGCTTGTTCCGTCGGGTATCTGTGCCCGATAGCTCATCCTGTGTAAAAGGGCCCAGAGATCAGGCTTTGCTGCAAATAATTCATGTAGCAAATCTGCATACAATCAGGAAAATCTGTAAGGGCTCATGCCCACGACCGTCGCGGGATACGCCCACAGATGTATGCAGCAGGAGTACTGCGATTAAAAACAAAAAAGTGCCTGCTGGTGGTCGCGGTATTTCGCGGTCTCCATTACTGCTATATTGAGACCTCCTGCAGCATAAATCCGCGTCAAATAGGACATGGCGCAATTTATTTCCTGCTGCAGAAATCCGCGGTAGAACTCCCCACGTGAGCATTGGCAGGCAGAAGGCTATTTCGTTTAACCAAACGTAATAGCTGCGGACTTCACGCCGTGGGAAACGCGGTAGAAATCCGTCCGTGGGCATTCACCCCAAGACAAACCAGCGACAAGTCTCTATGCAACATGCCGAATGTCATGGATTGTGTAAAATCCGGGGTGAAAAATCACTCTTTTGAAAATCGTGTGCAAAACCTGCCGCCCCACATGCAAGTCAGCATCTTGTCCTAATTGAGTGCAGATCCAAGCAGTGTCATTGTAAATAGCTGTGTGGTATTGCGGTATTGGCTGTAATGTGCACTGCCAATCACACTGCTTGTTATAGGGAGAAATAGAAAAATAAAAAAACAGGCCATGAACACACTAGAAAAAACACTTACTAAAAAAATATCATCTGAAAAAAGAATGTGGAGGAGGCAAACTTAAGGAGAAGAAGATAAAAGATGATAATACTACAGTAATAGAACAAGTTTAAAAACAGAAAGTCACCTATTAAAAAAGAGGAAGTAATAACAATTTAGCAAACAAAAGTGGAAAAAGTTACAAAGTGTCTGCTAGTAAGTAGCAAATTATGCACAGTAAGAAAAGGGTTAATTATGAAGTGACAGGGGCATGAAAATCTAGGGTGTATAAATATACTGAAATATCAAATATAAACAACATAGGGGGGGCATTATATGCATGTCTGAGCAAAAATACATCTTTATGTAAAAACAATAACGGTATTTCGCCACATTTCCCCCGAGAGAATCATCAACTGTGTAGAAAAGTCTGACGGCGAATATTTCTCTTACTTCTTGAATTAATGACTTCATGTAACAAGAGCAGAGCTGATGAGTGCAGCCCATTGCAAAAACACCGTGTGCAAGGTGGCATCCATGGCCAGTGACCGCTATTGTAAGGGGCCGACCACATCCCCCCAGCCCCCCATCCAGGGGAAAAGTTTACATTAAAAAGAAGAAAAAAAACAACAAAAAAAAAACACACATTTTTGAATACACTACTTGCTGCATCCATGGACTACTGCTGGCAGGACGTAGGTATAAGGTGTATACTCCTGACTCCCTCGGCAAGAACAGCAGTAGCCATACACATTGGATGGCAGTAGGTTGATAACAGTCGAAGCAGCAATCACACGGTGAAGCACAGTATACATATTTTAATCCATATTGGCCACCACAGTCATTCAAACAGTCACTGAAAATAGTCAATGACACCGAGTGATGGAGAAAAGAGCTTTCCAAGACAAATAGTTTGGGGAGGAAATATATCTTTCGTATGAACAGACACATGAACTGTTGGGCAAAAAATTCAAGTGTTTCAATGCATATGGCAAAGCCCATACCACCCAACATTAGCATCCAAATATGCAGAACCCCTGGGTCCTGTCCCCGATGTACTCTGGAATACAGTGGCACGAGTCCACCATATTACACAGCTGCACCCAGATGCCACTATACAGCCCCATACATTCCCCCTAGAAACACTGCGGACACGTGATATACTCGCTGTACATTAAACGCAAGTGCAACTTCCTGCAGGACTCCCTGATGGGTTCGCCGAGGTCCTGCTATACAATATAACTGGCCATACACCATCTTGGCTATTATCCAGTGTAGGAAATGATGATGAAACGACCTGCCGATAAAGGGAGCCAGGAGCAGACAACCGAATTACAATATACAATTTAAAATCTCCCATGCCGCACGCCAATGTCTGTGGCCCAGACTGTCTCCTTGTGGCATAAACCTGCCCACCTCAGCTGCAGAGTACCACACCTGCCATGGAGCGCTTTCATCTCTCATGCATGTGCCAGAAGTTTATGGAATGGCACATGCGACGATGGCAACAACAAATCTGCTGATGAGAGGGACAGATCATCTGCACCAGTCTGCAAGCCTCCGCTACATGCATGGCAGATCAAAGCGGTAATCCGCAGCCAACATGGGGAGCTTCACGCCAAAGCCTCCAACCAGAAGAGGCGGTCTCGGATCAGACCGCAGACAGTCGCACGCGGCACAGCAGATTTTAAAAGTATGCTTTCAAAAAGGAAGAATTCAGGGAATTTCCTAACCAAGTAGAATTCCCTTGTCTGCTCCTGTAGTTGGTGTGGTAGGGTAGGTCCCCCTTGTACTGTGGCTGTAATTAGCAGTATATTCCCAGCAATTGCTGGTAATGTCTCTCCAGTACTATTCTAATATGGACATTGGAGGGGCATTGCCAAATGTCCGATCAGTGATAACAGACTTATCTTCCAAAAGTTACAGACTATATTATACAAGAAGAATGTGAGAAATCTGGTGGGACTGCTTACAAAGCCTCGGCTTCCATCCGGTTCCCTCCAACAATGACACAGTTGTGCATTGTTTTCAGCAGATCACATGTATTGTCGTTAGTTGGCAACACCAAGACTTGGCAGGTGAACTAAATGACAACCACCCCGATACATCACCTTCACATAACAGACAAAGCTCTGTTCACATGACTAAGGCCACTCTCACACATAATATTGGCAAAACGCTGTGATTTTAACATAGTTTTTGTGGCAAAATAGAGGAGACCGTGCTCGAAAATCACTGTGTTGGAAACTGCCGTGGTCGAGCGCAGGTCTGTGGGGCCCCATTGGAATCAAAGGATTAACCGCGGGATTTCCGCCGGGAATACACCCAGTGTGAACCCAGCCTAAATATATATAAAAATGCTTTTTACATTGGCACTACTGTCATAACAAGCTTTGCATACATTGATAAAGTTTTTTTTAATAATATACTATTTTTAAAAAGCCTCTGTGTACTTATCAGTCCCTTCTCCTCTGCCTTGCTTTATATACTGCTCATTCACTCTCAGTTGGCTGCTGTGCAGTAGTGATGAAGACCAATTAGTCTGATAGATCAGGCTGCTGCTGCTGTACATAGGTGTATATGGACAGGTGAGGCAGAGAGAGGCACACACACACAAACAGATGCTGCAGAAGACTTTAGTAAGTTTTCAATCTCTATTCCTCCAGTGCAGAGTTCACAGTTACACTGCTCAGTACTGCTGTATAGTCCACCATGCTGCTCTTGCTGCTTCTAAGGGTGTGCCACAGAGACAAAGAGGAGCAAGATCTCTTCTCTATGGTTGTTGTGTATGGGACTCTTGGAGCATAGTGGGCATGCACTATTTTCATATCACCACGGTTACATGTGGACACACTGATATATTGCACTGGCATATAATCATGGAGTCTACGGCTACTTGAGTACTTCATGTTTGTATGTGCTGGTACATGTTGATAGCACCACAAGCTGCAACATTTGTTTTATATGATATAACACTATTTGTTTGGAGTAAAGTTTACTAGTTTACTATGATCTTCTAATATTTTGGCTTGATTGTGTTTGTCATCAAGCATTCCATCATAGGTGGCATTTATGATATTTTTACCTGTGCCGGTGGTGTCCAGCATGCTGATATTATATTGATCATGTGCTGTATTTGTATTGTGATCTGTGATAGTGGTTATGGATATAGCAGAGCTCATTGTGCATATAACCATTATGGACTACCATGGCTACCTATGTGCATACCAACATCCACATTCTGCATATATTGGTGTCCAGTTATGCTGCCTGCAGTCACCTGAGCATTTTATATGTATATGCGGGCACAGGCCGGTAGTACTATAAATTGTAGAGTTTTGCTTATTTGATATGACTTTAGATTACTACTTTATAATGGGGTAAGCAAAAATGGCTACTAATTATTATTTAACATCTTAGCTTGAGTGTTTGTCACTAAACACCTCATGATGTGACTCATTTACATTGCATGTGTGCCCTAGGTCCCCACAACACACACATTGTAAAGGCATAACTTATATGTCCGCACCTGATGTTTGACAACATACGTGCATATGGTTGGGTGTTACCATTAAAGGGGTTGTCCCGCGCCGAAACGGTTTGTTTTTTTTTCATAGACCCCCCGTTCAGCGCGGGACAAACCCAAGGGACGTGATAAAAAAAAAATAATAATAATTTTACTTACCCGAATCCCGTCTCTGCAGCTTCTTTCTTCTTTGCAGCCAAGATGGCCGCCGGGATCTTCACCCACGATGCACCGCGGGTCTTCTCCCATGGTGAACTGTGGGCTCTGTGCGGTCCATTGCCGATTCCAGCCTCCTGATTGGCTGGAATCGGCACACGTGACAGGGCGGAGCTACGCGATGATGCGTAGAAGGGGGTGGAGCCAGAACGCCGCTCGTGCCGAGACCGAAGAGAAGGGAGAAGACCCTACTGCGCAAGCGCGTCTCATCGGGAGATTAGACGCTGAAATTAGACGGCACCATGGAGACGGGGACGCCAGCAACGGAGCAGGTAAGTGAATAACTTCTGTATGGCTCATATTTAATGCACGATGTATATTACAAAGTGCATTAATATGGCCATACAGAAGTGTATAGACCCACTTGCTGCCACGGGACAACCCCTTTAAGGCACAAACATTCACTTAATTACAACCCACCAAGAAATGTAAGGAACCTTATTTATTTTCAAGGAAGATTAGCTAAATGACCCCCAACGTATCATTAAATAATGAAGTGGAGGGCATGATGGGACACCAACTGCATAATAAAATGCATTAACCCTTTAGTGACCAAACTCCATAAATGGATGGCACTTTGTCCTGGGCTTTAAACACACACGATCGTAAGTTTACGGAACAAGTGTATGCTTCCAGCTGATAGGCTGATGGCATGTGCCTAGTATACTGCATTACACCACTGATGAAGTGCACTATGCTATTGATCCAACGATTGCATCTTCAAGTCCCCTTAAGTGGGGCAAAAAAAGAGTGTCCAAGATTCAAATAAGTTTGGTTAAAATAAAATACAATTTCCCCTACAAAATATCTAAACACAAAGCAAAAAAAAAAAAATAAATAAATAAATAAATAAACACATACTAAAAATAGCTGAACTCATAGGCTGGGTTCACACAGGGCGGATTTGCCGTGGAAATTCCGTCCGGGATTTCGCCGCGGCAAGTCCGCCTGCGGCCGCTAATCTCAGGATTGGCCAGCAATGTGGACGAGATTTCTCAGAAATCTCGTCCACACAGGACGGCCAATCCGCTGCGGTAAATCAGGCTGGTAAGTCAGAATATGCAGCATGTCCATTCTTTTTTCTTTCCGTTGCGGCCGCACTCTCCTTCCGGCGGAAATATCGCAGTTTTTGCTGCGGCCAAACCGCGAGATTTCCGGCGAAAATCCGCCCAGTGGGAACCCAGCAATAATGTTCCAAGCAGTTAAAATATTTAGTTATTTATCACACAAGAAAAACTATTTTTTTTAAAAGTCAGAATAACTATTTTTTTATCCATCAGACTAGCAAAAATGCAATAAAAAGTTATTTAAAAAGTAGCATGTTTGGTATAACTGAACAAAAAGTACTACACCTGCCACAAAGACCTCACAAAGCTCCATAGGTGGAAAAATAAAAAAAATTAAGTGTAAAGGCCTTTTTACATGGAGTGATGATCGCTCAAACGACAGTTGGTCATTAAGGAGCAAAATAGACCAGTCACTAAGGAGTTAATATATTTACAATGCTCTATGTAGCCTGCATTAAAATGCATCAAAGCCAAACATCACAATGTATGATAGTAAACATAATACATGTACCTTGTGGATTAAACACAAGGCAAATGGAAAAAAAAAACGCAAATTAGTTTTAATGACTAAGGGCAGGCTCACAGGAGCGGAATTTAATAGCATAATAAACTGTGAATGGAGTCAATGCAAGTACATCGATCCATTCACATCTGTGCATATACATTGCATCTAATACACGCAACATGTACTATTTTATTACTTATTATGCGTGATAGAGCCCCATTGTCCTCTATGGGCTCTTAAGCAATGTAATTGCATTTATTATGTGCAGCATTTATATGCAACATTGCCAAGTGTCAGAGCAAGAAATGTAAAAAAAACCAAAAACAAATTAAAAGAGTGCTGATCGACTTGCTCCATCGTTTATTACTATGAGCGTTTGCCGGTAACTTTGCATGCACTCATAGGGCAGTGATTGGAACAAGCGTTCAAAAGTACAATTGTTCACCCATTCATTGGTCCATGTAAACGGCAGTGAGTTGAAGAAAAACAAAAAACCATCCACTTACTACTAGAATGCATTCATGATAAAACCTCTGTGCCATGTAAAAAGGAAGAATACGAGTATTCTACAAGCCACCGTAAAACCACAACAAATAACATTGTGCAACTGTTTATGTGAAAGCAGCTTACGGAGCGCACAACAAAACAGGCATTTCTGTCATCGCAGCATCGACTTGTTAATTGCTGAGCGTCGTGTAAGGCATTCGGATGCCGTCAGTCACCGTGCAGAGCACCAAGCAGAGGTAACACGAGGAGTATACTTACTGCTCATGGAAGTCCAACATGGGTGGCTCAAACCGTATTGGCCTGCAGTTCCCTCTCTGTAAGGACACACTGTGGAAACAGAGAAAAGCCCGTAAAAAAAGGGAGGAAGGAAAGCCCATTGTGTCAGCAGAGAGCAGCGTGGTGTACTGGTAAGTTCCTGACACAATGACATGCCCACAGGACTGCACTCACTAGTGCTCTACAAGGGGGAACTTGACAAACTAGTTTGCTTAGAGCAGAAGTGCTGCGACTACTGAACCAACCCACTTGGTAACCCTGTTCATAGAAACCAGTGCCTGCGAGTTGTACCCATTCATCATGTCGCTCCGCTCAGACAGTCAACATACTAATATTTGTCAGACAAAGAGAAAGTTGCCATTAAGGAGCACAACTAATAATGTGCAAGTTAAATATTGGGGAGGATATGAGGACATTGGAAACACCACAGTTTAAAATGCAACATTGTAGATAGAGGAATAATACAGTAACCAAAGCAAGTGAAAGAATATATTGGGCCCCCTCATGGCAAACAAACAATATTCATAGAAGGTGGTATTCAGGAACGAAGGAGGGATTTGCCCACTTGGGCTACGGCCCATTCAGTAGGTGAGTGTCCAGCACCCACTTCAGATAAAACCCCTGCTTTATCTTCTGCATCACATGAAGAGCGGCATAAACCCTGCACAGATTTAATGCGGTCCATACCTAAGGCAGACTTCACATGGGCGAGTGCAAGATTAAACAATGGCTGATGCAAGGGCATGCCCAAACATAGGAAGGGAAAATAAAAAGTCGCTCATGTGTATGACCACATTCAAAAGAATGGGGGTCATATTTATGAGGCTTGCAATGCACAAATCTCGCACGATTTTCTCTGCCATGTGAAAATGGCCTAAAAGGAGAAGGTCATTACTCCTAGCTACGAGTAAGAGCCATCTGATTAGGGAAAGTGCCCAGAGCTTGCCTGATGCTTACAATAAAGCTCAAAATGTCTTAAGGCCGATTTAGACACAATAATAATCGCTCAAGCGACTTTTGAGAGATCATCATTGTGTCATTTACATCCAGCTGTTACCCCGCTCCGACTGCCCAGCTGTTATACAGCCGATCGCTAGGAGCGGAGGATGCAGAAGACAAGCGGGATGGCCCCGCTCGTCTTCTGCATCCAGCTGTCCCCCCACTCCGAGCGCCCGGCTGTTATACAGCCGATCGCTCCGAGCGGAGAATGCAGAATATAGGCGGCGTGTCCCTGCTTGTCTTCTGCATCCAGCTGTCCCCCCACTCCGAGCGCCCGGCTGTTATACAGCCGAGCGCTCTGAGCGGAGGATGCAGAATATAGGCGGCGTGTCCCCGCTTGTCTTCTGCATCCAGATGTTTTCTGCACGGAGCGCCCGGCTGTTATACAGCCGAGCGCTCCGTGCCGGGTATGGACCGCTCTGTTCTTCATATCCAGCCTGTTATCAACAATGAGCAACAGCTTAACGAAAACTGTACGATGTCAGTGCAGTTACACACAACGAATTTTGAGCGATAATCGTTGTGTGTCTAAATGGGCCTTTAGTATTACAAAAGAAAAAAAAAAAAACACCACTTGGAGTTTCTACCCCACCTCTTTTTGTATCGATAAAAATATTATTTATAATATATATATATATATATATATATATATATATATATATATATATATATATATATATAATTTTTCTTTAATTGAATATAGCAAGAAAAAAAGTCACTGCTGTTCAGCCAGCATCATGATCGCTTTCATTCTTTACAATGGGTTATACTTCCTTTTCATAATAGCGTGACTACCCCAAGATTTGATGATCTTGTTGAGTTTTCCATTTGAAAAACATTACAATTAAAAACAAATGAAGCTGTCAAAATTGTTTAGTTTTTTTTTTTTTTTTTTTTTAAATCGGATAATTTTTATTGAAGCCACTTTTATTTTTATTAAGGCTGAATGCACACAGGCGGAAATTCCGCACAGAATTTCTGCTGATACACGCTGCCATAGGATTGCATTGGTTTATGCAATCCTATGCAGACAGCCACAATTTGACCGTGTGAAAACTCACGCAGTAACAAAATCAAGGCATGTCCTATTTCAATGCGAGCCTGGTGCGGCTGTGAACCAGCCGGCACATCGCAGAGCAGGAAGAGAAGACGCCGGACGGGTAAGCGAGAGGTCAATGCAGGGGCACAGGTCGCATCCTGCTGTGAGAATCTCGCAGTCGGAATCAGACCCGGCCGTCTGTATTCACCCTACAGTAGGAATGTTTCTTTAATTTACAGGGGTTGTGTAACAACCAACCAGCTTGTGTAAGCCCGGCCTAAAAATATGACCAAAAAAAACAAAAAAAAAAAAAACTATCTGATATTTATTTTAGTTTTCGGGCCTTGTTGAAAAAAGGTCAAAAACCCAGACAACCCCTTTACAAGCATTTCTCTCACTACAACTAATTTAGTGAATCTTACAGCTATAGCTCCTGAGAATCCTGCAACCTGAAGTGAATATATGGGCAATCCTGAATATGGCATCCCATTCTACGACATCCAGTATGACCTGACTGTTATGAGGTACCGTATATACTCGAGTATTAGCCAACCCGAGTATAAGCCGAGACAATAAGTTGCACCACAAAAAAACTGGTAAAACTAATTGACTCGAGTATAAGCCGAGCTATACTCGAGTATATACTAGGTTAAAAAAAAACCCCGCCATACTCCCGTCCCAGCCGGGATCTGTGTCTGTGCGACATGCTGCTTGAATTCTCCCCACTGTCATCCCCCACCGTCCTCTCTGCTTGGCTCTGTCAGTGCTGTGTAAGTAAGCGCTGTGATTGGATTGAGCGCCAGCCAATCACAACCGGCGCTCGATCCAATCACAGCACTTACTTACACAGCACTGATGGCAGGGGATTTGAAAGCCGAGCAGGCAGATGACAGCGGGGAGAATTCTAAAGCAGCTTGATTGGCTGGGTACGATCGATCACTGGCTGTGATTGGCTGACGCTTGCTCCAATCACAGCTCCTACTTACACAGCGCTGATGGTGGGGGATGACAGAGCCGAGCAAAGAGAACGGCGGGGGATGACAGCAGAGAGAATTCAAACAGCCGGACGCAGCGCTGCCGGAGACACAGACGCCGGCTGGGCGGTGAGTATGGGGGTTTTCTTTAAGCCTTCCCTGACTCGAGTATAAGCCAAGGGGGGCTTTTTCAGCACAAAAAAAAATGTGCTGAAAAACTAGGCTTATACTCGAGTACATACAGTAATTTCCATAAGAAGCTGAAAGTTTGTGCAGTGCATACATCAAGGGGGAAGCATCTCCCATGTACGGTCAGCTTTAATAAAGTAATCATCTTACTACTACTATTTTTTCACAGCTCATTTTCCAACACTTCCAGTTGCCTACAACCAAACAATTGTTATGATAGTATCTCCAGCAACCAGTGTGTCAAATGACTCTGCTGGATTCACAGCAGAGAATGGCTTGGCATGGAGCAGCCTATCTGATTCCCCCTGTCAGCCTGCAGCATTAGTCAGTATAGGTGGAGAATCTAGTCACTAATCAGAACATACACTCACCAGTGTTAACACTCCTGCAGCCAGTGTGACTGTAGAATCTGCAAACATTACATGCTGGATAAGAAAATAACTGTAAAATGTCTTATGACCCAAAGTCAACAAACTAAATCACTTGGTAAACTACATATGCTTCCATTTCTTGGAATCCATACAAGCAGCAGCCAAGAGGAGTATGTTTGCTCAAGGCTAGTAGAGAACAGGATTATGTTTCCATATTACATTAGGTAATGATCATATGATGATTGTACACAAGCCAGGTAGGAGGCCTGAAGAGTGCGCACCTGTGCCTGCATGTCAGACAACTCTGCCCCTTTACATCAGCAACTCAAACTCACCAAGGGGCGGCCAAAACCTAATCGGGATTATAGATAAAAATATTTAAAAATTCTCTGCATAACAACCTCATGGATCCCACTGGCTTATATCAGGGCTTTTTTTTCCCCTAAACGGCTATCAAAAGACAGCAGGCGCCTGCCTGGACAAGTGTATCAGTAGGAAAGGCAGCACGCAGGATCTTCGTCCATAAATTAAGCAAAGTCAGGTTAAAATAACCTCCCAAACTTTATTGCATAAAAGAATGGCATCTCCAGCAGCGACGTTTCGGCCAATAATTCTATGGCCTTGACTGTTTTTTTTTCACTGCAGGGGTCTATGGGACTTGTAATGTTAAAATTGCGATCGAGCAAAATCGCAATTTTGAGCGATCACGATTTTAACATTACAAGTCCCATAGACCCCTGCAGAAAAAAAAACCGCTGCGAATTTCGCAGTGAAAAAAAACTGTAGTGGGTAGTCACCCTAAGGGCTCCCACCCACTAGCGTTTTTTTACTGCGAAATTCGCAGCGGTTTTTTTTTTCTGCAGGGGTCTTTGGGCTAGGGGAGTTGTAAAGCTAAAAATCGCGATTGCGCAAAATCGCGATTTCGCGGTAAATCGCGATTTTGCGCGATCGCGATTTTAACAATACAAGTCCCATAGACCCCCTGTAGAAAAAAAAACGTGCGAAAAAATGTAGAAAAAGTATTTTTAAAGTTGCTAATTGGTTTAACAGCAGCTACAACACCACATTTCTTGCCTCCGTGATCCCAAAAAGTGTAAAGAATCCCTCTTTAAACACAAACACTGGTACTGTTCTGGAGTGCTTGTAAGACAAGGCTGTATTCCTAATCGCTCCTCTAGAACTTGCTCTCAAGATCCTGAAGCAGGATGAGCAGGAGGGTAGAGGAAAGAGTGCCAGGGAGAATAGTCATGAGGGGAATGAATGTCATTCCAGGATTAGCACAGCCTGACACGTTCCTCTGACTGCCAAGGGGATGTCTGATCCAGCAAGGAGGGGAATAGGAGCGCAGGGCAGGCTGGACAGGTCCTGGTAGTGGGGAATAGACAGGACAATCTGCCACAAAGATCAGGATAGAGTGGTGTGTTGTCTTCCTGGCACTTGAGTTTGACACATCGCAAATTGAGTTGACAGATTACTGGGAGGGCCTGGTGAGCACCCAGCAGTCATGGTACACATTGGCACAAATGAAATAGTTAGATGTAGCTGAAGGTTTTTAAAAACAATTTCAGGGAGGGTGCAGCCGTGCTGGGGAAGAAGATGTCGGTACGGATGTATCTTGTCTCCACCACAAGTATGGGTGGAAACATAGTGAAGGCTGTATCTGCCCAGTGTACGCCCACAAAATGATGATTGGCTGTCTGCAGGAAGGTCCAAGCAGCGTGTGGATGTACTTTTGGCTGGGATGGAAGGTTAGGGTTAGTTTCAGTGTTAGGCTTACATTATTAGCTGGAAATACTTGCATGTAACACTGAAACTAACCCTAATCCTCCATCCCAGTCATAACTATATGCCATGCTGCTAGCCTCCGATCACTGACCCCCTGCCGCCTCCATACCCTGGCTCTGCCGGCTCCTCTCACTCACCCCCTGCTGCCTTCTGTCACTGGCCACCAGCGCTGTAGCAGTTAACCGCTGCCGGCTGTCAATCACACCCTTGCTGGTACTTCAGCGGTTAACCGCTACAGCGTCCTGTCACTCACCCTGGGCTGGCAAACTTCTTCCTGCTAGCAAAGTGGTGGGTCGCAGGACCTGAGGGGGAGCGAGTGGTGCAGCCAATCACGGACTGGGGGCATGGCCTGGCTTTCAAACAGCCTTACCCTTGTCGACACCCACCACTTCCAGTGTTGACAAGGTACAATAGTACCAAAGAGGTCTATAAGGTTGGAGGAGTGTTTAAACTAGGGACTGGGGAGTGGTAATAACCAGAGAAAAAGTACCAGATGACTGCCTACACAATCTTCTCCTCTAAGTAATGAGAATGGGAGTGGAGCAGTGAGAAGGGTTAGTACAGTTAGAACTGGCAGAACAGTTAGTAGGGATACACTTAAAATAAATAAAATAAACAAAAACTTCTAAACTGTGACTAATGTTAGACATCTGAAGAGTAAGGTTGGTGAACTGGAAGGAACAGTGTCTGAGGAAAACTATGACATAGTAGGAATAACAGAGACCTGGTTGGACGAAAGCTGTGACCAAAGGGTTATAATTTACTCAGAAGGGATCGCATTAAAAAAATATAAATAAATAAATATAAAAAAAAAAAACACTTACAATGCATGCATTTCTTACCTTTACATAAAAGGAAAAAACTAAATCCTCAAAAGGATATAGTTTGCTATAGGCCACCAAATGTAACAGAAGTCACTGCACATCTATTACTAAGGCAAATAAATGAAGTGATAAATCACAATGAGGTGATTATTATGGGGGGACTTTAACGATCTGGATATAAACTGGAGAGCTGAAACCTGCAAATCTCATAAAGGAAGACACCGAGCACTGTGAGCTTGATTGCTATTTGCCAGAGAACACTGGAAATTGACAGGTTGCCATTGGTGCCCGTTCTCTTCATAGAGGAGAGTAGTTTCAACACTGAGCACCAAGTATATGAAAGTCTGAAGACGTTAGGCTGCTTGCATCATCCTCCAGTGTGACCAGTTTGGCTGTGGGCTAGCGATAGTCTGGGGAGGCATATCCTTGGAGGGTCAGACAATCCTCTACGTGATAGGCACTGCAATGAAATTCTCAAGGCCACTGTCAGTCCTTACAATAGTACAGTGGCAATAGGATTACAATCTACAAAGTTATTCACAAAAGTGAAAACTTTAAAGGGAACCCATCATGTTTCCCACAGCACCATGAACTAAGTTAGGCTAACTTCACAGAAGCGAGCGCAATATGGGGCCGTGAATCCCGCCCCCATATCGTGCTCCCCACCATGAGAATTCCGACGGTGCAAGGAGTTTTCATGACAAAACAGACTCCCATTACTTTGGGGATAAAGGGATTTCTCCATTTTCAATGGGAGACCTTGCATCGCGTGCACCTAGCACGTGGTACGATGCTGCTGCCAGACCCATTAAAAACAATGAGCGACGCAATACGAGAGCACGCACGCACACACGCACGCACAAGGAGGAACATGCCACGATTTGTTTCCCGCATAGCATCACCATGCGTAAAAACATTGCTTACATGTATGACCCATTTCAAAAGAATAGGGGGTCATATTTGGGCGTTTGCAATGCACCAATGTCACGCAATTTTATCACTCGTGTGAGGCCGGGCTTATGGTGCTGTTAGGGGACATGACAGGGAGCCGGGTGTATTTTTTTATATGGTGAGACCTCCAGGTTTTACAGGTGCACGCCCTCCCCAAAGTCTTAAGAGGAAAAAAAAAAAGGATTTGCAGACATAAAACCCACTAATGGCGATGGACTTATATATAAGCCAGTTTATTTAACCACTTCACTCTTAAAAAGGTCAGTACACAGTTTGTTTTCCTTGATAATCTGTTAATCTTGGAAGCAATCTCCTAGGAGTGACCTTAGATGAAATATACTACAGGCCAGGGGTGGGGGCAACATCTCACATAATAGCACTAATGGTACATTCATACATAGCGGATATTGCTATGGATCCACACAAAATCTGGAACGTATTTTGAGCTATGCATTTTGGTGCACATTTCAATGTGGTTTTTGACACAAATTGACACAGATTTTGGTATGGATTTTCTGCTCTAGTTACCCTTTCACTGACCTCACTCCAGTATAAACTCACCCTAGGCTTATACCCGAGTCAACAAGTTTTCCCAGTTTTTTGGGGTAAAACTTGGTGCCTCAGCTTATACTCCAGTATATACGGTATGCAAGTAGCTATTTTTACAAAGTGTTTTTTTTTCTGTGTTTCTAACAGATATTTGTGTGGGGACTCACAAGACAATGAGGACCCTTGACAAGGGCTTGTGAGTTTGTGTATTTTGGCCAAAATATTGCCCAATACCTCGTATTTAATTGAGAATTATTGAAACGCATCAGTAACATGCACTGCTGCTTTGAACGCTGGGGGTGCCCAAGGTGCCAGTGCGGTTCACCTATGAAGTGCAGGGCAGCCCGCTGGTTTGAAATATGGCGTTATTAATAGGGTGTAAACCTGCATGGTGCACTACACATGCATCCTTGGTATGTTTTACCTATGCGCAAGCATGGTACTAGGCAACGCCCTCTCCATATGGGGAGGATATGCGAGTGCTTGTCTAGCCATACCTTGCACCTCCTTGAAGCAGTTTGGCTGTCAGCATGCTGAGGGATGTAGTGTATTACCTACACCCCCCATGTTGGCACAATAGTAAGTATATAGCCATTTTCTGTGGGTTTTGCTGATCAAAACACCGGCAACATTTTCCATGCATATTGTCATTGCTAATTTTAAAATATGAAGCATATGGTTTCTGCAGAGTTTCAACACGGATTTCATCCATTACAAGGCATAAGGCCTCATGTCCACAAACGGATCAGTAAGACGCTGAGGGTGTCCCCATAGTGTTTTACCAATGTTTGTAATATCGGGTCTGCAGGCAGAGACCACGTATGGCTGCGAGTATACTACACGCGGACATGCGGAGCGTGACTTAATTCTTTTTTAAACACCCCTGCTCTGTTTCAGAGCAGGGTTGCGTAGAAAAACGGCGTGCATATGCAATGTACTATGGACAGTGTTTGCATATGCTTTCTACACATAAGTAAGGGGCTGACACTGCGTGGTACGCTGAGAAATAGAGCATGCTGCGATCTATTTTTTGTGAGTATTGACACGCAGTGTCTACATGCACATGGATCAGTGAAAGTCCACTGACTTTCATTAACCACGTACCACGCGGCCTTGCAAAACACATGTAATATGTGGTGAAAACATGATAGTTTAGATGAGCCCTAACGTGAAATCTACTTCCAGCGCTTTTTCTTCCATCAAAAGCTGGGCGGAAATTGAACGGACCGGATTATAGTCAATGGAGTCCCTTCGGCGCTGTTCTGTTCCGCCCTAATCCATAGAATCCTAGAATGGTAGAGTTGAAAAGGACCTCCAGGGTCATCTGGTCCAACCCCCTGCTCAGTGCAGGATTTACTAAATCATCCCAGACGGATTCCAGTTTCACTCACTGATCACCCTCACTGTCAGAAAGTTTTTTCTAATATCTAATTTGTGTCTCCTCTCTTTTAGTTTCATCCCATTAGTTATAATCTTTCCTTGTGCAGATGAGAATAGGGCTGATCCCTCTACACTGTGACAGCCCTTCAGATATTTGTAGACCGCTATTAAGTCTTCTCTCAGCCTTCTTTTTTTGCAAGCTAAACATTCCCAGATCCTTTAACCGTTCCTCATAAGACAGGATTTGCAGACCGCTCACCATCTTGGTAACTCTTTTCTGAACTTGTTCCAGTTTGTCTATATCTTTTTTAAAGTGGGGTGCCCAGAACTGGACACAGTATTCCAGATGAGGTCTGACCAAGGCTGCCTGGTCACAAGCGTTGCGATATCTCTCGGCGAATCTCCGCCTTGGGAGCTGCCACCAGGCAGCAGGAGCCAGCTGACGGATCTGATAGATAGGCTATCTGCGGAGAATCATGGCAATTCGCAGCATGCTGCGATTTGCCGGCCACGAGCAGAGAATCGCTATTATTCTCCGCTCGTGGACAGGGGTGTTGCGCTTTCCATAGCAACGCTATGGAAAGCGGATTATCGCCATGGGGAATGCTGTGGAAATTCGCCCGTGGACAGGCAGCCTAAGAAAGAGTAGAGGGGGATAATCACCTCACGCAGTGATAGGCAGTCACATAGAGCATGCTGCGATGTTTACACCCTAATGTGAATAGATCAATGAAAGTCCATGGACATTCATTGACTCCATTCACCACATATCACAGTCGTGCATCGTGTGTGTAATATGCACCTAAATCACTACACATACCTATGGCACCCTTATACAAGCTATATTTGTGTGCAAGTATAATACTAAGCAGCCACCTCCAAAATATAATGGTATAATCAGTATTTTGCACATTATCCCCCATATAGCATTTTGGCTTCTGCATGCTGCAGGGAACGGGTGCTTGTACCTGCCCATGTATTTGTACGGGTATGGCCACTCTTCAGTGATCTTAGTGTAGACTTGATCCCTTTTCTCAGTGATTTATTAGCGCTTATTGTTAAATGTACACACAGAAAATTCATGGATTTGTAATGTTTTTGTTGCTAGTTGTGCATGCAGCAGAGGAGACACTGGATGCAAGGGTTTCTCTTTTTTGTCTGTCACTTCATGACAATTTACCGGTAGTAACCATTTGTGATTGTTATTTACCTGGGAGGTTATGTAGGAGGTCCATTACTTGATTTACTGAAAAAAATCTAAGAGAATATTCATACGGGTAATTAAAAACGGTCATGTCTAAAACAGAAGTTTGAAAATGTTCAATAAAACCATTTAATTTAAAAAAAAAAAAAAAAAAAAAAAAACTGTCAGATCTCATTCATCATTCCAGCACGGATTTTCATACAGCAGATTTTCCACCGTGGATCTTCATGCAGATCCGCGCACCGAGTTGCCCCATTGACGGGAGCTAAAATCTGAATGTTGACACCCAATGTGATTTCCAAGCCAAGAATGAATGCCAACTCTTCAGCAACGCAGATTTGAAAATGCCCGTTCAGAAAAATATGTACTGAATGAACTACACAATGGATTTGCATAGCTTTCGGCCAAATCTGCCTCAGCATTCCATCATGTGAATGAGGCCTAGGGGCATGTTCACACGGCCGTAGTGAGATCCACATAGGAGGTTTCTGATTGCTTATGTGATATGACCCTAAAGCACAGAAAAGGACAAGGTTTACATGCGCTTGTATAAAGCAGAGCAGTGTGCACAGACCCTACTCTTACTCTTATGTACAACGAAACCATAGCCTTTCCTGCCTCCCCATATCAAGCAGATAGAAGTATTTAGGGTTAGACTAATTGGGGGTCTCTTAGTAACACAGCGCACATTGGACGGGCTATGGGTTGGACAGCTTGCATTGACTTCAATGGAAGCAGTCCATGCGGTAACCACAGTAAAATGGACCATTCTACTATTTTTCATGTGTGAGTGGAAAACGCAATTGGTTTCGCTTCTGGACATGAAGAATCGTTTTTCCACAGCATGCTATGGAGGGCTATTGCTGCAGAATCCAGAGGCGGTCGCCCACTCCGGATTTCGCAGCAAAAATCTGCCCGTGGGCACGAGGCCAAAAAGATTTTATTTCAACTGGATACAAGCAACAAACTAACCAGCAGATGCTTGTTTTCTCTATGGCTCAGTAGCCAAACAGCAAAATGCTGAAGTGAGCTCCAAAAGTGTAAATTTACAGTATGTATGAGCAAATCTACAGCATGAAGGTCGGCCGCCCCCTGTTATAGCCAGGTGCTTCGTAAGTAATTGAGAACGGTGAAAAGGAAATTGAATGTAACTTTCATCTAACTTTACAGACAAGTTATCACTTCTCTTTTTTGTGTTTAAAAATAGTCACATATACGGTAAACTTCAGATAAATCACAAAACGAGGTAGTTCTACATGGGTCAGACGGAAAATACAAATCATAGCTGTATGCAACGGCCTTTTAGTGACCGACCAAGCTGTAGTATTAGTAAAAGTGTTCAAGGCCATGTTCACATCTGCGTCAGAGGCTCCTGCGGCACAGGTCCAGCACAAGATAGCGCAGCATGCAGCAAAATGCCAGGGCACGGCAGAAACCCAATAGACCCCATTATAATCAATGTAGTCTGTCAAGTGACATCAGATCAGTTTCCACTGTTCAGTTCCTATGGCAGAGGATTCAATAGTCAATCACGCTATTCATACAGACCCCCAAAAATGGCAGCAGACACAATTCTAGTCCATTTTCACTAGATAATGATGGAAAATCTCTGCTAGTTATTGGCAGCTTCTGACAGCTCACTAAGCCCTATAGCATACTAATCGCAAGCTGAACATAGACACTGCGACATGAACTGGCAGCTTGTCCGCTTCACACTTATACTTCTCACCCATCTACAGCATATGGGATACATGTATGATCACTGGCAGCCCCACTACTAGGCACCCCATTGTTACTAGAATGGAAGCTCTGAGTCTCCTGTGCTTCCTCCGATATGGAGAATACCTCCAATATCTCGACCATCAAGGCTCTGCCTCTCTTATCAGTTTTTCTGTTCTAAAGATCAATGCTAGGATGATCTCATAGACCCTTATATCGGTTCTCAGTTATATTGAAATTAAGTTATACCAACTGACACAGATACGCCATTAATCTAGGAGCTCATCGTCTCCAGTAGGGAAGGATTTACTGGAAATCCCATTAATCCTTGATTTTCCTAGCGTCAGTTCAGTTATTGTGCTATTGGGCATATTTTCAAGACTGATTCCATCTAACAGTGTTGTAATACAGACCCGACAATTGTAATACAGACCAGTGATTGGTTCCATTATAAGCACCGCAATGAGTACTTGCGGAACTGGTCTGCGCACATAAATTGAACAGAGGAACAATTATTTCTGATCTTATAGTATGTACACCCGCGCAGCAAACAGACCGCGGCATGCTCTGAGCCAGAGCTGCGGGAGCGGGTGAGTCCGCGGTGCTCTCTGCAGGCGCTCGGGTCGGGTCCTGCTGTGAGAATTCTCGCAGCCAGATCCGACCCGGTCGTCTGCAGGCGGCCTTAAACATCTAAAAAGTTATCAAACCCCTAAATACACACGGGTAGCCTGTTATTGCTATTCAATGCACAAGAGCCTTACTATAAAGGTTCACTTTTAGGGAAAGTGAACATACAGTTAGTCCACTCTCATATGAAGAAAAAAGGCACAAAGAGCCTGGTGTCACTAATAGGCATCTGCAGCTTTATTTCCAAAAAAGGCCCACTCTTTGATTGATAAATCAGCATGAAATGAATTATAACTGAGAGAAATTAGTAAAAGACAAACCCAGTTTGATATGAGAGAGCAAAATATACTATCAGAGTCCTGATTTATAAATATTGGTGTTGCACTAGTGATATGCGCAGTAGTTTGAAGTCTTATCTTTGCCTTCTCTAGTAATAAGATTAATTATCATCCATCTTCTCTTAATCTAAAAATCCTAATCACTGGCAATAGATAATAAAATCCTCCAACTTCACAATCAGAGATGATATAATCGGTGTGAATCAATTTTCTATTTGGATCACTATCTACATTAGAGATGAGCGAACGTACTCGGATAAGCACTACTCGTCCGAGTAATGTGCTTTATCCGAGTATCGCTGTACTCGTCTTGAAAGATTCGGGTGCCGCTGCGGCTGACAGGTGAGTTGCGGCGAGGAGCAGGGGAGAGCGGGCGGGAGAGAAGGAGAGAGAGATCTCCCCTCCGTTCCTCCCCGCTCTCCCCTGCAGCTCCCCGCTCCGCGGCGCTCCCCGAATCTTTCAAGACGAGTACAGCGATACTCGGATAAAGCACATTACTCGGACGAGTAGTGCTTATCCGAGTACGTTCGCTCATCTCTAATCTACATACATCAGTGCAAACCATAGTATTCGTTCTATATGTATTAAGTGTGTGTGTCTGTCAGTCTTTCTCACCTTCTGTGGCCATGAGATAGATTCTTATTAGATATCAATTAAAACTATACGATATTTTAATATGGTCTAAACTGTGACGGGCATTTAACTAAATTTAGACTTTTTTGCCTCAGTGAATAGAAAAAAAAACAAAAAAAAACACAATATCTCGACTGTGGTGACAAAGTTTGAATGGTGGGAGGATCAAGCATGTATACCGCCAAACAATTTAAATCCATAGAGCTTATGGAGAAAACAGAAGGCCGCTTTAAGAGAGCTTGACATCACACAGAGAATATGGAAGCACATGCAATGCTCTTTCACATATAGCTTTCGGAAAAAAAAGAAAAAAAAGAGGAAATAAAACTAAAGTAAGCCTGGAGACCTTAAAAAAAAAAAATAAGGCCCCAAACAAACAAACAAAAAAAAAACACACAAAGTGTGTGATTAACCCTTTAACTACCAGTTATTTTCCACAAGTAGCGGCTTAATAGTGTTAAATACATGATAGAGTCGGGAGCCTTCCCTAGGTCTAGGGCTGCCATGGCAACCATTGGAATCCCACGATGCTATCTCGTGGGTGGTATTAAAAGCCATTACATTATATGGTAAGTTAAAGTGGGTGGTATAAACACCGTAAAATCACCCCCTCCAAAAATTGATGTAACTGCGTTTTTTCCCATGTCATTCTACTTAGGATTTTTTTCCAATACATTATATGGCATGTTAAACTGGTAACACTGAAATGTACAACTACTCCCACACAAAACAAGCAGCCCCTCACATTCTTCTACAGCACCCATACGCTATAGCTCACAACAAATAGAAAGGTAGAACAGCCACCAAAGCGATGCTAGAAATACTTTTACTGACTTCAAACATTATCACCATTGGCGCACAAACTCTTACTTGAGCGCAACGTTTCAGGTAGGATTACCCTTCGTCAGGCATGGAAGGATGTCAACAGTTGGAAGGAGGAGGTTTGGCTGGTGCTCAAATATGCCGGAGGAAAAACCTGAGCCGAGAGTATTGTGTGTCCTCAGAGGGATCTGCTGGAAAGCAGGAGCGACAAGAACCACACTAATTGGTATGGTTTTGCTGAGGGCGTAATGGCAGAAATGCTTTGGATTTGCCACAGATTTCACAGTTTATAATTAGAGATGAGCGAGCACCAAAATGCTCGAGTGCTCGTTACTCGAGTCGAACTTTCAGTGATGCTCAAGAGTTCGTTTCGAGTAACGAACCCCATTGAAGTCAATGGGCGACTCGAGCATTTTTGTATATGACTGGTGCTCCGCTAAGGTTTTCATTTGTGAAAATCTTAGCAAATCACCAAAGTTATGTAAAAAACACAGAAATGGATAGGGAAGGCGAGGAGCAACATGCAGGGCTGCATTTCAGGCTCCGAGGTCTCACTATTAAGCCACAATAGTGGCAAGAGTGAGACACCCCCCCCCCTCCCCCCCACTGTCAGCATAAAGATCGTTCTCCTCTGCCACTGCTGTGGCAGAGAAGAACGATGTTAGCCCATTGAATTCAATGAAGCCGGCAATACAGCCAGCTCCATTGAAAGCAATGGGCTGCCAGCGAGCGCGGGATGAATTTTCGGGAAGGGCTTAAAAATATAAGCCCTTACCTGAAATGAATTAAAAGTGATTTAAAAAACAAAAAAAATACTCACCTCCCTTCAGCTGTGTCTTCTCCTGCTGTCCCCTGCACTGTGGTGCTGAACTGCTGTCAGTCATTCAGCTGAGAGCTGCCCTGAGCCAATCAGAGGCAGCACTCACTCACCCATTCATGAATGGGTGTGAGTGAGATCTGCCTCTAATTGGTCAGGCTGTGACCAATCAGAGGCAGCTCATTCAGCAGGCGGGGATTTTAAATCCCCGGCTGCTGAATACTACAGAGAGCAGTTCAGGAGAACTGCCAGCTGGCCGCAGCTGAACTCCGTCTGCCGGGACCAGGTGAGTATATATTTTTTATTTTTACACATTTCTGGATGAATTGCAGGGAAGGGCTTATATATTTAAGCCCTTCCCGAAAATTCATCCCGCGATCGCCGGCAGCCCATTGCTTTCAATGGAGCCGGCTGTATTGCCGGCTCCATTGAATTCAATGGGCTAACATCGTTCTGCCGGGACAAGGTGAGTATTTTTTTTTTTTTTTTTACTTTTTACACATTTTAGGATGATTTTCAGGTAAGGGCTTATATTTTTAAGCCCTTCCCGAAAATTCATCCCGCGCTAGCCGGCAGCCCATTGCTTTCAATAGAGCCGGCTGTATTGCCGGCTCCATTGAATTCAATGGTCAGTGCTCGTTTAATAGAGACGAGCACCGAGTGGTGCTCGTCTCGAGTAACGAGCATCTCGAGCAACCTAATACTCGAACGAGCATCAAGCTCGGACGAGTATGCTCGCTCATCTCTATTTATAATGCAAAAGAGGAAATCTGTATAAACTGACATGCTGAAAATGTATATATCCACATGTCAATTCCTGCAGTGTGTTGAGTAGATTGGATTAGGTCATCCACTGTGCTGCAGATTTTCCACATTGAGGGGAGCTCACACGGGGCGGAAATGCTGCGGAATTTCCGCAGTGGGAAATTCCATAACAAATTCCAAAGTATTCTGCATGCAAAACAGAATTAGAATCCACACCATCAGTGAGAAGCTTGACTCGAAATCAGTAGAGTATCCACAGCAGATCAAGTGCTGCTTCTAGTGAGCGCAGCGCTGCTGTCAGGTGATGTGGAAGTGGTGTCACCTGACCAGCAGCACTGCACTGGCGAGAGGCCGTCACTTACAGGGTGAAAGGCTGCACTGACAGCACGATGAATGGGGAGGAGAGAAGAGAACTGAATCTGCATTCAGGAAAATTCATCTACATTTCTGCCCTGAATGAACCCTGCAGACCCACCCCCTGTGGTTGTACCTTTGAAAGGACCTGTCAGATTGCCCGTCAGGTCTATTTTAGTAAATACTTGTCCTTGCCACTGAATAATAATTGTGGAGCATATTTTCATAAGACTCTGCATTGCGCCGTGACATTTATGAACAGACAATTGGGTGTTCTCAGTTGGGGATGTGTCTTTACACATCCTTATACTGTCCAGTCTGTGCTGACTGCAGTAACAAACCTTTGACAAGGAACAGCCTATAAGCTAAATGCATATGGGCGGAAAGTCCACAGCGAGATTTCACGCAGAATTTCGACCATTGCACGATGCCATAGGATTGCATTAGTTTACGCAATCCTATGCAGAAGGCCGCGACTTGACCGCGTGAAAACTCGGTGCGCCAGCCGACACTTTACAGAGCAGAGAGAGAAGACGCTGGAAGGGGGGTAAGCTGGAGGTCAATGCAGGGGCACGGGTCACATTCCCGCTGCAAGAATCTTGTGGTTGGAATCAGATCCGGCTGTCTGCATTTACCCAAAAGGTGCATTTACACACAAGGATGATCGCTCAAAAGACGGCTTTTGAGTGATCATTTTGCATAAACTACTACTTGGTACTAATGCCTATTAGTACCAATTAGTAACGTGTGAGCCACCAGGAGCTGTATTCAGGGAACAGACCACCTGCTGTTCTGCTTATCAGCTGAAATTCATCATTCGGCAGAAAAGTGGAAGATGGGCACATTTACACGCAATGATTATTGCTCAGAAGATGGCGTTTGAGCGAATTTTGAGTGATAATCGTTGAGCCTAAATGGGCCTTAAGTGGAAGAGGTTCCCACAGGATGTGGCGAGTTCTCCTTCAATGGAAGTCTTTCAACAGAGGCTGCACAGACATCTGTCTGGGATGATTTAGTGATCCTGCATTGAGCAGGAGGTTGGACCAGATGACCCTGGTGGTCCCTTCCAACTCTACCATTCTATGGCAAAAGGGAACATTAGCATCTAATTGTCAATTTATTCATTACAATGCCAGAGGAACGGCATACTGCAGAATTATGAGAAAAAGCACTCCAGAATTGTTATTCCATGAAGAATACAAGTCTTTCCCAGAATATACATGATAGGAGTAATGACATGTCCCCTTTAAGAGGTTATTGCAGCAGTAATTGGAAGGTATGCACAGGACAAGTCACCAGTGGCCCCGCCCACAGGAGGGTGCTGTCACATCTTGGGTTTGGGCCTTGTAGACTGCAGCCAATCACGGGGCGGCACTTCACACACCTCTCCAGCTATTTATAGGGAAGTGCTTGCTGCCACACACTGACTCACAGATCTGTACAAGCCGGAAGCCCAGCAGCACTTCTGCAAATGATGAAACCTGCAGCAACACTTGTACACAGCGTAGTCATGTAAGCCTGGCAGCTCCATAAGCATCAGGTTGTCGCCATACATTATACTGCACATCGCTGTGGAGGAGCCGCTCCACAGTACACAGTAAATACAATGTGTGGCAATGATGCAGTTGTTGTAGTCTGGCTTCACATGTTCTCTCGGTAATCATTCATGGCGGCAGTCGATAAGTGTACAGGGACTAAACTCGATTCCACATCCATCATCTGCTACAGTGTATACCGTACATTGCAGCCTGATCCCGGCACAGCATTACTGCAAATGGCTGAATACAATGTGCTCTGCTGGCAACCATTTTTCCGCTTCCCAAACTAGTAAACATGTACAAATGGCTTAGTTTGGGGTCCGGATTATGAAGGCTGACCTGTAAGCCCACCACATTCTAGCTATAGGACTAGATTTTCATACTTCACTTTTTTGAGTCCATATGTTTGTTAAACAAAGAGAGAACATATTTTGAAAACCGCATTTTTTGCAGTGAATTGCCGCTGTTTATAGCCGCATGGTGTTTACAGGTACATCTTGTTTTCAGCCACTTACTCGCAATGAGTAAGCTGCCGCCTCTCTGAACTATGTCAGGCATTTCAGCCACATCAGTTGCATACAGATGCATAACATCAAGCACACAGTCATACAAGCTGCACAAACAAGCATTGGTAGTATGGGCTTAACTAACGACAAACATGGCATTGCCATAGGATGCCATTGCTTTGCTCCAGTTGTCTATAAGTATGGTGTGAAGAATGCCACCACTGGACTCTGGAGCCATAAATCACAGAGCTCCAAAGAGGACTGGGTTGGGCAGACACTCGGAGAACGCTACCTGCCAGAATGCATGATGCCTACTGTAACCTCTTCTGAGGGAAGAATAATGTAATGATGCCAGTTTTCAGGGTGTCAGCCAGCCCCGTTTTTAATGAAGAGTTAATTCAACATACGAAAGACACTTCAGACGACTGTTCCAGCAGGACTGTGCCCGTGTACAAAGCTATGTCCATAAAGACAAGGTTTGGAGTGGCCTCCATAGAGCCCCGACCTCATCCCCCTTCAGCACCTTTAGAATGGATTGGATCATTAAGAACTCGTTCAAAATCCATGCCTGACCTCGAAATTATTATTTTGGCTCAACAGACACAAACCTTAAAGTCTTCTGGAGAGCCCTCCCAGATGTGTGAACTTGTAAGGCTTCAGAGGAAAAAAGGGGGCTCTACTCCCAATTAAAGGGGTTTTCCACTTTGGACAATTGCTACTTGTGAGAAATGTCCCTTGAAATAACACTATACTGGGGAACGTTTATCAAGCTTTTTATGACAGTTTTGGCATAAAGTCGCACATTTTTGCTAAAGGGAGGGTTTGCACACAAAAAAAAAAAATTAAAAAAAATTGCATTTTTTTAGGCTTTTTACATCCCTTTACCACTTTTGAGGGGGAAAAAAAAGTGGTGTGTGTGTGTGTGTGTGTGTGTGAGGGGGGGGGGGGGGGGGGGGGGCTGCCCCGAACTGGCAAATTTACACATAATTTACGCCAGACACTGGTATACATTTCTGAGTAGGCACACAGAGGTTCATTATGCACCAGGGAAATTATACTAAGAATGGCATTGGAATATGCCAATCTTAATGAATTTTCCCAGTGTCCTGCTGCTGAACTATTAGCTGTAATCTAGGAGGAAATCCGTCAGAACTGCCCTGCAGCAGCATCACAGGGAAATGAAGCATTACTCCAGCGTTTCCCAACTCCAGTCCTTGGGGCACCCTGACTGGTCATGTTTTTAGGATCTCCTATAGTAACCACCTGTGGCAATGTCTGAGACACAGACATCACCGGTGTAATACTGAGAAAATCTAGGACACATGACCTGTCGGGGTGCCCTTAGGACTGCAGTTGGGAAACACTGCATTACTCAATGCAAGGTAAAATCAATGGGTCGTTTGCATAACACCAGTAAGGTCTTCCAGAGTAGAAGACCTGTGTGACTGATCTTTGTTCTGGATAATAAACACAAGTTATCATGTACTTGCCTTTTAACTAGATTCCCGTATATGCTATATGAACACGGGTTTTATAAAATGGACAACCACATTAGCACCCATGGTTTTGGAGTGGCATGCCCAACAAGCTCATATGGAATAGAAGGTCATATGTTCTCAACTACTGTATATACTCGAGTATTAGCAGACCCAAGTATAAGCCGAGTCAATAGGTTTTACCGCAAAAAAACTGGGAAAACTTATTGACTCGAGTATAAGCTGAGCTATATTTGAGTATATACTGGGTTAAAAAACAAAACAAAAAAAAACTCCATACTCACCTCCCCGCCAGTGTGTAGCAACCTACGTGAATTCTCCGTGCTGTCATCCCCGCCGTCCTCTCTGCTCGACTCTGTCAATGCTGTGTAAGTACTGTGATTGGATTGAGCGCCAGCCAATCACAGCCGGCACTCTATCCAATCACAGCACTTACTTACACAGCGCTGACGGTGGGGGATTTGAAAGCCGAGCAGGGAGCTGACAGCGGGGAAAATTCTGGCTGTGATTGGTGATGACAGTGGGGGGGGGTATGTCCAGCAGCTTGCCACATCGCTGCCGGGAACACAGGAATTCAAGCAATTTGCCACACCGCCGGCTGGGAGGTGAGTATGGAAGTTTTTTTTAACCCTTCCCTGACTCGAGTATAAGCCGAGGGGGGCTTTTTCAGCACAAAAAAATGTGCTAAAAAACTAGGCTTATACTCGAGTATATATGGTATATAGTGTATGTTTAAGATAAGCCATTAGTATGCACCTTGTATGTCCCCAATAGGTCTATTTAATTAGATATAGAGAGAGAGAAGCAGCAGTCATCAGACAACTTTAGCAGCGGCTTATCTCTGGAGAAAGGATCAGGCATTTCTCTGCTGTTCCCAAATTCACATATAGGCAGAAGTTGACTGTGTTTATGATCCAGCATATTAAGCAACATGTAAGGTTTTGCCCCACAACACAGCAGTCACACTTGACAAAGACCCTTGTGTGGAACAAAACGTCACATCACCTTTTTATGCTGGAAAAATACAAACCATTTGATAAACTGCACAGGCGGATGGATCCGGTCAGCTAATGCCGGCTTTGCTGCGACGGATTGGCCGTCCCATATAGACGAGATTTTTAACAAATCTCATCCACATGGTCAGCTAATACCGGGATTAGTGGCCACAGGCGGACTTCCCGCAGCGAAATTCCGCACGGAATTTGCGCTGCAAATCCGCCCTGTCAAATCCCATCCGCATGCTTTTAGGTGCCCTACGGATGCTTCCGAATGCATCCCTATGAGCAGCAAGACGCACAGATCTCCTGTGCGGGGGCCACGTGCAGATTCTATAAGTAAAGTCCACATGTGGACATTGGGCCTTAGGCTTTTCTGCAGCTGCATATAAGAAAATAGCAGCTGTAAAAGAAACTGTGGAAGGAACAGGGTTTCAATGTCAGATGTCTCAAAGAAAAAGCATTTCTCTATTGCTTCCATTTTCTTCACATCTATATCAAAATTTAAACGAGTCCAAAAGTAAAAATACAGACTCAATCATAACCGAAAATACTGCAATAGTGCAAACTAACATTTACGGCTTCTAAAGTCTGAAGGTTTCCGATGTCAGCAGTGGGGTTTCACAGGAAGAGAGTCATTCTGATAAGGACAAAAACAATTTCATATCTGCATGGGCAATCGAAATAATCACTGTCATAAGTTCTAGGTGAAAACGTAACTTTCACTATAGAATGGGGTTATGCTTGAGGTAGCACAAAGGAAGCAGCACAGGCGCCTTGAGCATCAGCAGCCCTGACAGTGGTGGAACGCAGTCACAACAACCCCATGGTGGCGGCAGCACCCGGCAACTCACCTCTTCTGCTGATATGAGCTCAGGCCGATTGTTGTCTCCGTCTGCAAACAAACCACAAGAGGCAGTTAGCTCATTGCTCTACATCACCAATCACGTTATAAATCAGTTCATCCTTCAAAGAGAACTCAGTAACAGGAAAGGCATATTTACCGGCTCTGTAGCTTATTTATATTAAGAGGTGGGTTAAATACCGCACACCACAGTAATGGCCCATTTACACGTAACGATTATCACTCAGTTTGTTCAAACTAATGAATCTGAGCACTAATCATTCAGTGTGAATGCAAGAGGGAAAAACGCTCACTTGCCGTTCAGTTAAGCGACAGTCCGCTTAAAAAAAAAAACCTTGTTGACTCGCTGGCTTGTCGTTCCGTGTAAATGCTCCCCGCTCATCACTTTCCATAGGAGGGGAAGCGCTGACCGTGTAAATGCTCCCCGCTCATCACTTTCCATAGGAGGGGAAGCGCTGAGCGAGAAGCGAACAAGAAGCCCACAAACCTGACAAATCACTGTAGAATGACACCCCCAAGATCTACAACCAATGCATCTTCATGATGGATCGCATGCTACATGTAACATATATAATGCACTTGCAGAAAAACTATTGTCATTTTTATTTCAAAGCAGTTATGGGCAACAAGGCCCCTTTAAATGTAACACTTTTCAATGGTCCATTAGGGGTTATAAGCGCTAAAACAGAATCATATTTAGTTAATTCCCAGAGATGGTATAAAAATGAAAGACGTGATCTATTATAAGAAAGTTACTTTTGCTCACAAACTCTGTCATGCGCAGTATGGCTCGTTTTTGTTTTTTCTTATTTCCCTACACAATGCTATTGCGTCCATTGATAATAGGGCTCTATTGCTTGTAATTCGCGGTTAAGAAAAGAAGAAAAAAACCCCACACATGCTGTATTCTTTATGTGCCCATTATACGCAATAGATATACACAAATGTGAATGGACCAATCATTGTACTTTCATTGACTCCATTCACTGCGTATTATGCGTGCGTAATTCGCAGTGAAATTACGCTCGTGTGAACCTGCCCTTAATAGAACCCATTATTTTCAATGGGTTATTTTACGTGAGAAGTTCTTCGCTTGCACCTATGCTGCAATTCTTCAATCTTGCACTGTGTCCTATTTTTGAGCGATTCGCCCACTATTACCTTCTGTTGCCATTTTAGAACACTCATTGCACTTACTGTAGTGTGATATATATATGATTTTACCACGCTTCTTTGTTGCATGCTTTACCTCACAGACCATCAAAGAGATCCTCTCATGTAGAAAGCCTGTTATTCCATAATACAAGTATATGGATGTCAGAGGGAGGCCAACCAATTGGTAAACTTCTTTTCTAGGAGTTAGAATGGAAAACTGTACTGCAATACAATGTTGAGGTTTATACCAGGACTTCTCTAGAAATCCTGTAAAATGTCACCGGTGGACCTGGCTGTCCATACATTACATGCTCAGCCATTTATTTGAATGGTCACAAAATAGTACCAAACTTCTGCTGTAGTGGCCATCAAAGGAGAAAAACTAATTGAGTTTCCCAAGCATAGAGGAAAAAAAAAAAAAAAAAAAAAGAACGCAGTATGCTTTATTTCTCTGCGGATTCCATGCACACGGTTTCCACTGAAGTCAATAGAAGCCGTCTGATCCGCGGCCCTTTTGGAATGATCTAGTGGAAAGGTCGCAGACTCCGCGTCATCGCTAGGTGAGGTTACAGGAAAAGCAGTAGTTTAAAAATAACAATCTGTACTGCGCATGTACGATGGCTCGCCATGCGGACCATCCGCTGCACACATGAAAACTGAGAGTACCAGGTACGCGCAGGCGCCGCTGCTCCCAGGGCCGGATTCTGCTGTGGGATTCCACAGGTGTAATCCAGCTCTGCCGTGTGCAGGACCCCTAAAAAAGAAAAACCAAAACTTTTCATCCAATTCAAACCTACTGGTCATCCTGTATTATCTTAAACATTAATGACCATATTTGTTCCGACATTCAGTTCAAGGATGCATAAAAACTGAACGATCAGCCCGTGTAAACAGGCAGCCATTAATCTATAGACGATTGTCCATTTACTGTGAACGGAGGCGGGCGGCCGGCCGGAACAATCCCCGGCCCACTCCACCTCCATTCACTCACTGATTATCATTCCTGTAGAAAAGCACAGGAATGCCCATGTCCGACAGGTTGTCCCGTGTAAAAGGGCCCTTAGAGACACACAGCCATTCCCATTACAACGCCCACACATTTCCATGGCAGCTTAGTGCCCCTGTATGTATGTGACAGGCCACTAGCTGGAGGATTATTTCCTCCAATGACATTGCTCTTCTGGAAACGGTTATTCACTCCTAGTTACAATGTTGTTCACATTCATGTTACTAAACAGATTAGGGCTCATTCACACCAGCGTTCTCCCTCTGTTCAGGATTTCCACCTTTGTTCAGTCTTTGGAGCAGAAAAACAATTAGTTCGTTTTAGTCCCAATAATTTCAATGCGATTTTCAAAAAAACAGAAAGCAAAATGAAACTCTTCAGTTTTGTACCGTTCCTTTGTTTTTATAAAACACACCGCGCCGCAGACTGCAATATTTCTTCTTGTCACAGAGACGGAATAAGTCTATAGATTATAGTATTGGGCCCGAATCACAGTTATAGACTAAAAAATACAAACTTTATTGGAAAATATCTTAAAAAACATGGGCTGACACACACACGTTACAGATAGACAAACAAAACATCCAAAATTATCACAAAAGAACGCCTCATCCTTAAAAAGGAAATAGAAAGAGGCAGAAAATAATCGGTATTGCCAGAGGACAAATAGCGTTAAGACCTCTGTTTTATCAGTCACAAGGGGGTTAAGGGAAGTGACTCAGACTGCTGTGTGGGCATAAGAGATAACGTGCCCACAGTAGAATGATAATTTGCGTAGAAGGTCACTTCCTACCAGAATTAGCCCCTATATAATAGAGAATAGAGCGCACAACGCTCTATTAAATGGTCTAGGTATCATAAACTACAAGAACCACAGTTCTCGCTTGCGTAAGATATATAGCGCAAGACGTGGTCATTCAATTGTAGTAGACTCGGCTCACAAAATGGTCTAGGTATCATAGACTACAAGAATAACAGTTCTCGCTTGCGCAAGGTATATAGCGCAAAGCGTGGTCATTCAATTGTAGTAGACTCGGCTCGACGCGTTTCTCCACACGAATGTGGTTCATCAGGAGCACTTTGATTATTTTAAGAGGAAAAAAACCGATCTGACTTTTTGCTGTCAGTATTTGTGATAAACTAGAGTTCAATAAATATTAGAATAAAGAGGAGCAATGTTTTGGGAACAACAGGCAAACTGCGTACTCTGCCATAACATATCTATTTCCCAATAAATGGTTTATGTTAGGATCCAAAGCAGCCAGGGTATCTTAATGTAGTTTTGTCCCTTAACTGAGGATAGTGGCGAGAGTAATGCAGTAAGCTAGATAGCCTCAAAAAAATCTATCTTAGGAGAAACTTATTTCTCTGCCAGAGGATAGATAAAGATTAGAGTGGGTAACAAAAAGTTACTGAAAGAATTAAGCCAGTCTCCGTGACTAGTAGGTCATAGAGTCTAATAGCCCTTCTTTTTCCAATAGGTCTGAGATGATGCAGACAATACCAGAGGGTCATAGACAAAGACAGAGACAGAGGACAGTAATTCTACTAAAAGCCCGATAGGCATAAGTAGAGTGCTATCTAAGCCTGTAAGTAGTTAGCCTGACAGAGATTTCCCAAAGCCCCCAAAAAATATAAAGCAAATAAAGCAAAAAGATAAAGCCTGTGGCCCTGATGGTGAGCCACAGGAATAATGTGAGACTGGATAGCAGTGTGCCCATATATTGCTCGACTGGACCATCCCCTGGGAGGGGAATTCAGACATAGCCCAATCAATGAGGTCCGGGGAGTAGAGGGGCCGGACTAGGGTAATTAAGTACTCCAACTCTGAAGTTAAGCACTTAGGGGATTTATACTATAAGTAGATAGGTAGCGATTCAGTGCAGAGAGCTCAGAAGCGTCTCTGATCGCTTACCTGGAGTCCCGATTGTTGTGTAGTCCTCAGTGTAGCTCCGAGCGGCAGACCGGAAGTTCGCGCATGCGCGTGACGTCATCACGCATGCGTCGGTCGCCAGTGACGTCAATACGCCGGTCATGTGATCCCAGACTTGGTCACATGTGTGGGAAGAAAATCCCATTACTGTTGAGGGCAAAGGAGCTTAGAACACTGGCAACTAGTACAGCAGTCAGTGCTAAGAAGCGACGAGAAGGAGCAAACAGATTTTTTTGTTTTAGTTGATGCAGAATAGGTAAACCTACTTGTTTAGCTTATAGATTAAGGTAATATAATCCAAAAAAAAAGTTAAAAATATCTTCGAGGATATATTGATAAGTGGGAGTCAAATTAGAGAAATTCTGAGACTTCATATCATAAATATATCTGTATATAATAAACAGACAAATATAAGTTCTCACAATGGAGAATAGAGTGGCTGTCAAAAAGCAGGGGCGGTTGAGCATATCAGAAATATGTCAGTGACAGCAAGGACTTTTTTATATATTTACGATTATAGAAAGCAATTAAAACATAAGCTTTCGTTTAGGCCTGATGGACTAAGGCTATTAAAACGAAAGATCCAGGAGGCTTCTTTTTGCAAAAGGCGTTGGTCTATATTCCCTCGTCTTCCGTGCGTGCGCAAAAGTTCAATGCCCTGAAATTTTAATAAATGCGCATCGCCGTTATGTACCAACCACATGTGGTCCGCCAGGGGGGTGGATTCGTGTCTTTCAATGTTCCCCACATGGCCCAGAATCCTCCGGCGAAATTCCTGGATTGTCTTGCCAATGTAGTTTTTTGGGCATGGACATGTGGCCATGTATATCACATTTCTGGTCTTACAATTAATAAAATCGTGACATTTGTATGTGCGATGGGAAACAGCACAGGTGAAGGAACTTGATTTCTGGATGAAGGGGCAAGCAGCACAGGAGTGGCAGGGAAAAGTGCCTTTTGGACGATTCGATCCTAGCCAGGTGATTTTGGATTCGTCCGGTGGTAGATGGCTTTTGACCAAGTGGTCCTTTAAATTATGGCCTCGTCTGTATGTTATACAGGGTTTTTGGGAAATATATTCACTGATATCATGATCATTTTTCAAAATGTCCCAATAGTGAGAAAGAATATCACGTATCTGGGGACAGGCTGTATCATATGTACCAATCACTCTTGGAGAGTGGTCGGTAAGACGTACTTTTGGTGTTAATAGATTGGTACGTTGTTGTTTGGACGCATATTGATAAGCCTGGAGAATTGTTTCCTCTGGGTACCCTCTCGAACTGAATCGTTTCATCAGTTTTTTGCTCTCTGAGAGAAATGAAGTTTCATCAGAGCAATTCCGACGTAACCGAAGAAATTGACCCTTCGGAATACCACGTTTTAAAGGGGTCGGATGATAGCTCTGCCACCCCAATAAACTATTGGTAGCAGTCTTCTTTCGATATAGAGTAGATGCGATGGTACCATCCTCATTTTTGACAATCTGGATGTCAAGGAAGGGTAATGTCGTAGCACTAATCTCGCTAGTCACGCGTAGGTTTAAAGTGTTGGTATTTAGTGTCTCGACAAAGGTCTCAAAGGAAATGGATGTACCCCTCCATAGGATGAGGATGTCATCAATGTAACGTAACCAGAGTACTATATTGTCAGACCACTGTGAGTTGTTGTATATGACCTTTTCCTCCCACCAGCCCAGGTACAGATTAGCATAAGATGGGGCACAAGGCGTCCCCATCGCTGTACCCCTGAGCTGGTGGAAGTACTCAGAGTCAAACACAAAATAATTGTGTTTAAGAATGAACTCCAGTAGGTTGACGACACACTGGTTATGACTTTCAAACTGCACGCCTCTTTGCTGAAGAAAGAAAGATACTGCAGCCAGACCCCCCTCATGGGGGATTGAGCTATATAAAGCTTCAATGTCCAGTGATGCCAGTAGGACGTCTGGTTCGATGGTGATACCTTCAAGAATCCTAAGAACGTCCATCGTATCTCTAACGTAAGATCGTAATGATAGAACGTAAGGACGTAGGATCTTGTCAACATAGATGCTGATGTTTTGGGTAAGATTATTAACCCCAGAAACAATAGGGCGTCCCTTGATTGGGTTCGTCCCCTTATGTATCTTCGGTAATGCGTAAAATGTCGCAATGGTAGGAGAAGAAGAATACATAAAGCGATATTCGTTGGTATCGATATTGCCATTGGTCAATTCGTGTTGTAACAAGTCACGTAATTGTGTCAAGAATAGGTTAGTCGGGTCATGAGAGAGGGTGCTATATGTTGTAGAATCATACAGAAGTCGATGGCACATGTCCACGTAATGTGGTCTATTCAATATTACTATATTGCCACCTTTATCAGCCTCCTTAATAATGATCTTAGAGTTATTTTCCAAAGATTTCAGCGCTTTGATTTGTCCTTGAGTCAAGTTAGAGTTTGATTTGTGGTAAGTTGTCAAGGTTTTTAAGTCATTTTTCACCAATTTCTCAAATATATCAATTTCTGGACTATACAGAGACGGAGGGTTGTTCTTGCTAGATGGTTTAAGGTCCGTAAATGGACCAGAGCCCCATAGTCTAGAGTTCTCATCCTCAAGGTCCTGTAACATTTGAAGACCCTGACGGTCTGATAATTCCAGACCGAGTTCTTTTAAACGTTCTCTTTCTTTAATGGCAAAGAATTTTTTCCATCTAAGTTTGCGAGTGAAGAGGGAGATGTCCTTCGTCCACACGAACGGGTCGTAACGGGTCGTGGGGACGAAGGACAGCCCCCTCTCCAACAGGCCCAACTCTTGTGGGGTCAAGTTATAGTCAGACAAATTGACCACCTTCAATTTGTCTTCAATGGAATCCGAATCCGTCTCGGTTATATATGTCGTATCAGAGATCATTTCAGAGACTGATTGCGAGAGGGGCAAATGGGAACTTACTGGTTGTGTCATGGGGCGGTGTGTGGTTCTCGTCGCCCCCTCAAAAAATATTGAGAAATCGGGGGTTCAGAGAAAACCCCTTCTTGAGGCTTTCTACCACGGCTTTTATTTCGGGATTGAAAACGTGCCTTAAAGCGACGTGCAATAGGGCGATTGGAGGGTCTCAGTTCACCTTCGGATAGATCCGAAGAGCTTGGATCCGTCTCAGAGCGGCCTGAGGTGTTGGTATATGCTCTATTGTCTTTAAAATCAAGGAGATCACGACTAAACTGTGCGTGTTTCCTATCTTTTATTTGTGTCGTAAATTTTTCAATATTAGTATGTAAGGCCTTCTCTTTTGTGGAAAAATCAGGATCCGTACTGAATGCCTTTGCTCTTTCTATCTGCTCCTCCAACTTTTTTTGGTTAGCCTCAAGTGTAGATTTTTCTTCATCTAATAGTAGTTTAATCAATTTGAGTGAGGCTAAGGTAGATTCATCCTGCCATTTCTTGAGAAATGCAGGATTGTGGAGGCGTTTGGGTGGTACTATTGGGTTACGGAGGCCTCGAGGGACTATCTGGTGTTCAATGTATTTTTGTAGACCCTGGACCTCCCACCAATTTCGTAAGTATTCCCGATATAGAGAGGTAAGCTCTTTAAAACACTTTTCAATCGATTGGTTCTGATGTGTAGCTCTAAATTCCCCTTCTGAGAAAACCGCACCCGCCTCAGACAGCCACTGAGTCGTGTTGAAGTCTTTTGAGAGAAAGCCCGCCATATAGTATAGAAACTTGTCACAGAGACGGAATAAGTCTATAGATTATAGTATTGGGCCCGAATCACAGTTATAGACTAAAAAATACAAACTTTATTGGAAAATATCTTAAAAAACATGGGCTGACACACACACGTTACAGATAGACAAACAAAACATCCAAAATTATCACAAAAGAACGCCTCATCCTTAAAAAGGAAATAGAAAGAGGCAGAAAATAATCGGTATTGCCAGAGGACAAATAGCGTTAAGACCTCTGTTTTATCAGTCACAAGGGGGTTAAGGGAAGTGACTCAGACTGCTGTGTGGGCATAAGAGATAACGTGCCCACAGTAGAATGATAATTTGCGTAGAAGGTCACTTCCTACCAGAATTAGCCCCTATATAATAGAGAATAGAGCGCACAACGCTCTATTAAATGGTCTAGGTATCATAAACTACAAGAACCACAGTTCTCGCTTGCGTAAGATATATAGCGCAAGACGTGGTCATTCAATTGTAGTAGACTCGGCTCACAAAATGGTCTAGGTATCATAGACTACAAGAATAACAGTTCTCGCTTGCGCAAGGTATATAGCGCAAAGCGTGGTCATTCAATTGTAGTAGACTCGGCTCGACGCGTTTCTCCACACGAATGTGGTTCATCAGGAGCACTTTGATTATTTTAAGAGGAAAAAAACCGATCTGACTTTTTGCTGTCAGTATTTGTGATAAACTAGAGTTCAATAAATATTAGAATAAAGAGGAGCAATGTTTTGGGAACAACAGGCAAACTGCGTACTCTGCCATAACATATCTATTTCCCAATAAATGGTTTATGTTAGGATCCAAAGCAGCCAGGGTATCTTAATGTAGTTTTGTCCCTTAACTGAGGATAGTGGCGAGAGTAATGCAGTAAGCTAGATAGCCTCAAAAAAATCTATCTTAGGAGAAACTTATTTCTCTGCCAGAGGATAGATAAAGATTAGAGTGGGTAACAAAAAGTTACTGAAAGAATTAAGCCAGTCTCCGTGACTAGTAGGTCATAGAGTCTAATAGCCCTTCTTTTTCCAATAGGTCTGAGATGATGCAGACAATACCAGAGGGTCATAGACAAAGACAGAGACAGAGGACAGTAATTCTACTAAAAGCCCGATAGGCATAAGTAGAGTGCTATCTAAGCCTGTAAGTAGTTAGCCTGACAGAGATTTCCCAAAGCCCCCAAAAAATATAAAGCAAATAAAGCAAAAAGATAAAGCCTGTGGCCCTGATGGTGAGCCACAGGAATAATGTGAGACTGGATAGCAGTGTGCCCATATATTGCTCGACTGGACCATCCCCTGGGAGGGGAATTCAGACATAGCCCAATCAATGAGGTCCGGGGAGTAGAGGGGCCGGACTAGGGTAATTAAGTACTCCAACTCTGAAGTTAAGCACTTAGGGGATTTATACTATAAGTAGATAGGTAGCGATTCAGTGCAGAGAGCTCAGAAGCGTCTCTGATCGCTTACCTGGAGTCCCGATTGTTGTGTAGTCCTCAGTGTAGCTCCGAGCGGCAGACCGGAAGTTCGCGCATGCGCGTGACGTCATCACGCATGCGTCGGTCGCCAGTGACGTCAATACGCCGGTCATGTGATCCCAGACTTGGTCACATGTGTGGGAAGAAAATCCCATTACTGTTGAGGGCAAAGGAGCTTAGAACACTGGCAACTAGTACAGCAGTCAGTGCTAAGAAGCGACGAGAAGGAGCAAACAGATTTTTTTGTTTTAGTTGATGCAGAATAGGTAAACCTACTTGTTTAGCTTATAGATTAAGGTAATATAATCCAAAAAAAAAGTTAAAAATATCTTCGAGGATATATTGATAAGTGGGAGTCAAATTAGAGAAATTCTGAGACTTCATATCATAAATATATCTGTATATAATAAACAGACAAATATAAGTTCTCACAATGGAGAATAGAGTGGCTGTCAAAAAGCAGGGGCGGTTGAGCATATCAGAAATATGTCAGTGACAGCAAGGACTTTTTTATATTTACGATTATAGAAAGCAATTAAAACATAAGCTTTCGTTTAGGCCTGATGGACTAAGGCTATTAAAACGAAAGATCCAGGAGGCTTCTTTTTGCAAAAGGCGTTGGTCTATATTCCCTCGTCTTCCGTGCGTGCGCAAAAGTTCAATGCCCTGAAATTTTAATAAATGCGCATCGCCGTTATGTACCAACCACATGTGGTCCGCCAGGGGGGTGGATTCGTGTCTTTCAATGTTCCCCACATGGCCCAGAATCCTCCGGCGAAATTCCTGGATTGTCTTGCCAATGTAGTTTTTTGGGCATGGACATGTGGCCATGTATATCACATTTCTGGTCTTACAATTAATAAAATCGTGACATTTGTATGTGCGATGGGAAACAGCACAGGTGAAGGAACTTGATTTCTGGATGAAGGGGCAAGCAGCACAGGAGTGGCAGGGAAAAGTGCCTTTTGGACGATTCGATCCTAGCCAGGTGATTTTGGATTCGTCCGGTGGTAGATGGCTTTTGACCAAGTGGTCCTTTAAATTATGGCCTCGTCTGTATGTTATACAGGGTTTTTGGGAAATATATTCACTGATATCATGATCATTTTTCAAAATGTCCCAATAGTGAGAAAGAATATCACGTATCTGGGGACAGGCTGTATCATATGTACCAATCACTCTTGGAGAGTGGTCGGTAAGACGTACTTTTGGTGTTAATAGATTGGTACGTTGTTGTTTGGACGCATATTGATAAGCCTGGAGAATTGTTTCCTCTGGGTACCCTCTCGAACTGAATCGTTTCATCAGTTTTTTGCTCTCTGAGAGAAATGAAGTTTCATCAGAGCAATTCCGACGTAACCGAAGAAATTGACCCTTCGGAATACCACGTTTTAAAGGGGTCGGATGATAGCTCTGCCACCCCAATAAACTATTGGTAGCAGTCTTCTTTCGATATAGAGTAGATGCGATGGTACCATCCTCATTTTTGACAATCTGGATGTCAAGGAAGGGTAATGTCGTAGCACTAATCTCGCTAGTCACGCGTAGGTTTAAAGTGTTGGTATTTAGTGTCTCGACAAAGGTCTCAAAGGAAATGGATGTACCCCTCCATAGGATGAGGATGTCATCAATGTAACGTAACCAGAGTACTATATTGTCAGACCACTGTGAGTTGTTGTATATGACCTTTTCCTCCCACCAGCCCAGGTACAGATTAGCATAAGATGGGGCACAAGGCGTCCCCATCGCTGTACCCCTGAGCTGGTGGAAGTACTCAGAGTCAAACACAAAATAATTGTGTTTAAGAATGAACTCCAGTAGGTTGACGACACACTGGTTATGACTTTCAAACTGCACGCCTCTTTGCTGAAGAAAGAAAGATACTGCAGCCAGACCCCCCTCATGGGGGATTGAGCTATATAAAGCTTCAATGTCCAGTGATGCCAGTAGGACGTCTGGTTCGATGGTGATACCTTCAAGAATCCTAAGAACGTCCATCGTATCTCTAACGTAAGATCGTAATGATAGAACGTAAGGACGTAGGATCTTGTCAACATAGATGCTGATGTTTTGGGTAAGATTATTAACCCCAGAAACAATAGGGCGTCCCTTGATTGGGTTCGTCCCCTTATGTATCTTCGGTAATGCGTAAAATGTCGCAATGGTAGGAGAAGAAGAATACATAAAGCGATATTCGTTGGTATCGATATTGCCATTGGTCAATTCGTGTTGTAACAAGTCACGTAATTGTGTCAAGAATAGGTTAGTCGGGTCATGAGAGAGGGTGCTATATGTTGTAGAATCATACAGAAGTCGATGGCACATGTCCACGTAATGTGGTCTATTCAATATTACTATATTGCCACCTTTATCAGCCTCCTTAATAATGATCTTAGAGTTATTTTCCAAAGATTTCAGCGCTTTGATTTGTCCTTGAGTCAAGTTAGAGTTTGATTTGTGGTAAGTTGTCAAGGTTTTTAAGTCATTTTTCACCAATTTCTCAAATATATCAATTTCTGGACTATACAGAGACGGAGGGTTGTTCTTGCTAGATGGTTTAAGGTCCGTAAATGGACCAGAGCCCCATAGTCTAGAGTTCTCATCCTCAAGGTCCTGTAACATTTGAAGACCCTGACGGTCTGATAATTCCAGACCGAGTTCTTTTAAACGTTCTCTTTCTTTAATGGCAAAGAATTTTTTCCATCTAAGTTTGCGAGTGAAGAGGGAGATGTCCTTCGTCCACACGAACGGGTCGTAACGGGTCGTGGGGACGAAGGACAGCCCCCTCTCCAACAGGCCCAACTCTTGTGGGGTCAAGTTATAGTCAGACAAATTGACCACCTTCAATTTGTCTTCAATGGAATCCGAATCCGTCTCGGTTATATATGTCGTATCAGAGATCATTTCAGAGACTGATTGCGAGAGGGGCAAATGGGAACTTACTGGTTGTGTCATGGGGCGGTGTGTGGTTCTCGTCGCCCCCTCAAAAAATATTGAGAAATCGGGGGTTCAGAGAAAACCCCTTCTTGAGGCTTTCTACCACGGCTTTTATTTCGGGATTGAAAACGTGCCTTAAAGCGACGTGCAATAGGGCGATTGGAGGGTCTCAGTTCACCTTCGGATAGATCCGAAGAGCTTGAGTTCATTCTTAAACACAATTATTTTGTGTTTGACTCTGAGTACTTCCACCAGCTCAGGGGTACAGCGATGGGGACGCCTTGTGCCCCATCTTATGCTAATCTGTACCTGGGCTGGTGGGAGGAAAAGGTCATATACAACAACTCACAGTGGTCTGACAATATAGTACTCTGGTTACGTTACATTGATGACATCCTCATCCTATGGAGGGGTACATCCATTTCCTTTGAGACCTTTGTCGAGACACTAAATACCAACACTTTAAACCTACGCGTGACTAGCGAGATTAGTGCTACGACATTACCCTTCCTTGACATCCAGATTGTCAAAAATGAGGATGGTACCATCGCATCTACTCTATATCGAAAGAAGACTGCTACCAATAGTTTATTGGGGTGGCAGAGCTATCATCCGACCCCTTTAAAACGTGGTATTCCGAAGGGTCAATTTCTTCGGTTACGTCGGAATTGCTCTGATGAAACTTCATTTCTCTCAGAGAGCAAAAAACTGATGAAACGATTCAGTTCGAGAGGGTACCCAGAGGAAACAATTCTCCAGGCTTATCAATATGCGTCCAAACAACAACGTACCAATCTATTAACACCAAAAGTACGTCTTACCGACCACTCTCCAAGAGTGATTGGTACATATGATACAGCCTGTCCCCAGATACGTGATATTCTTTCTCACTATTGGGACATTTTGAAAAATGATCATGATATCAGTGAATATATTTCCCAAAAACCCTGTATAACATACAGACGAGGCCATAATTTAAAGGACCACTTGGTCAAAAGCCATCTACCACCGGACGAATCCAAAATCACCTGGCTAGGATCGAATCGTCCAAAAGGCACTTTTCCCTGCCACTCCTGTGCTGCTTGCCCCTTCATCCAGAAATCAAGTTCCTTCACCTGTGCTGTTTCCCATCGCACATACAAATGTCACGATTTTATTAATTGTAAGACCAGAAATGTGATATACATGGCCACATGTCCATGCCCAAAAAACTACATTGGCAAGACAATCCAGGAATTTCGCCGGAGGATTCTGGGCCATGTGGGGAACATTGAAAGACACGAATCCACCCCCCTGGCGGACCACATGTGGTTGGTACATAACGGCGATGCGCATTTATTAAAATTTCAGGGCATTGAACTTTTGCGCACGCACGGAAGACGAGGGAATATAGACCAACGCCTTTTGCAAAAAGAAGCCTCCTGGATCTTTCGTTTTAATAGCCTTAGTCCATCAGGCCTAAACGAAAGCTTATGTTTTAATTGCTTTCTATAATCGTAAATATAAAAAAGTCCTTGCTGTCACTGACATATTTCTGATATGCTCAACCGCCCCTGCTTTTTGACAGCCACTCTATTCTCCATTGTGAGAACTTATATTTGTCTGTTTATTATATACAGATATATTTATGATATGAAGTCTCAGAATTTCTCTAATTTGACTCCCACTTATCAATATATCCTCGAAGATATTTTTAACTTTTTTTTGGATTATATTACCTTAATCTATAAGCTAAACAAGTAGGTTTACCTATTCTGCATCAACTAAAACAAAAAAATCTGTTTGCTCCTTCTCGTCGCTTCTTAGCACTGACTGCTGTACTAGTTGCCAGTGTTCTAAGCTCCTTTGCCCTCAACAGTAATGGGATTTTCTTCCCACACATGTGACCAAGTCTGGGATCACATGACCGGCGTATTGACGTCACTGGCGACCGACGCATGCGTGATGACGTCACGCGCATGCGCGAACTTCCGGTCTGCCGCTCGGAGCTACACTGAGGACTACACAACAATCGGGACTCCAGGTAAGCGATCAGAGACGCTTCTGAGCTCTCTGCACTGAATCGCTACCTATCTACTTATAGTATAAATCCCCTAAGTGCTTAACTTCAGAGTTGGAGTACTTAATTACCCTAGTCCGGCCCCTCTACTCCCCGGACCTCATTGATTGGGCTATGTCTGAATTCCCCTCCCAGGGGATGGTCCAGTCGAGCAATATATGGGCACACTGCTATCCAGTCTCACATTATTCCTGTGGCTCACCATCAGGGCCACAGGCTTTATCTTTTTGCTTTATTTGCTTTATATTTTTTGGGGGCTTTGGGAAATCTCTGTCAGGCTAACTACTTACAGGCTTAGATAGCACTCTACTTATGCCTATCGGGCTTTTAGTAGAATTACTGTCCTCTGTCTCTGTCTTTGTCTATGACCCTCTGGTATTGTCTGCATCATCTCAGACCTATTGGAAAAAGAAGGGCTATTAGACTCTATGACCTACTAGTCACGGAGACTGGCTTAATTCTTTCAGTAACTTTTTGTTACCCACTCTAATCTTTATCTATCCTCTGGCAGAGAAATAAGTTTCTCCTAAGATAGATTTTTTTGAGGCTATCTAGCTTACTGCATTACTCTCGCCACTATCCTCAGTTAAGGGACAAAACTACATTAAGATACCCTGGCTGCTTTGGATCCTAACATAAACCATTTATTGGGAAATAGATATGTTATGGCAGAGTACGCAGTTTGCCTGTTGTTCCCAAAACATTGCTCCTCTTTATTCTAATATTTATTGAACTCTAGTTTATCACAAATACTGACAGCAAAAAGTCAGATCGGTTTTTTTCCTCTTAAAATAATCAAAGTGCTCCTGATGAACCACATTCGTGTGGAGAAACGCGTCGAGCCGAGTCTACTACAATTGAATGACCACGCTTTGCGCTATATACCTTGCGCAAGCGAGAACTGTTATTCTTGTAGTCTATGATACCTAGACCATTTTGTGAGCCGAGTCTACTACAATTGAATGACCACGTCTTGCGCTATATATCTTACGCAAGCGAGAACTGTGGTTCTTGTAGTTTATGATACCTAGACCATTTAATAGAGCGTTGTGCGCTCTATTCTCTATTATATAGGGGCTAATTCTGGTAGGAAGTGACCTTCTACGCAAATTATCATTCTACTGTGGGCACGTTATCTCTTATGCCCACACAGCAGTCTGAGTCACTTCCCTTAACCCCCTTGTGACTGATAAAACAGAGGTCTTAACGCTATTTGTCCTCTGGCAATACCGATTATTTTCTGCCTCTTTCTATTTCCTTTTTAAGGATGAGGCGTGCAATATTTCTTCTGTTTAAAAACGGAAACCAAATCGAACGGAAGCAAAATGAGCCCTTCCTCGTTAAAACCCCATTGAAATCAATGGGGAGAATAAGGAACCATTCAATCCAGTCTCTCTGCTCCAAAAACGGAACAGAGAGATGGAAGGACTGATAAAGGGAAACCGCTGGTGTGAATGAGCCCGAAATACAATCTTCTACAATTCTGAATCTGAGTGTTCCTAATTTAATACACCATCAATATTAAAAGAGGATATTGAAAATGGCTGAATCCAAATCCCTGGGCAGTGAAACTACATAGTATGTAAGGCTGAAAAAAACACATGCCCATCTAGTTTAGCCTATTTACCCCCCAATGTTGATCCAGAGGAAGGAGAAAGAAAAAATGAAAAACCCTAATGAGTTAGAAGCCAATTTTCCGGATTTAGGTGGAGAAAAAAATTCTTCCCGACTCCAATTTGGCAGCTGGAATAAACCCCGGATCACCGACCCTTCTAGAGATATTAATGATTAGAACAGAGAAGTTAAGAGACTATGAAGCAACTGAAGACAGCCTCCCAATAAAAAGAACAAACTTTGTGTGGATCTTGTCTTCCGAGTTAAAAAATATATTTTTGGCCATTTAAAAGCAACAAGAGAAGCATACAGCTCAGAATTAGCCACTGTACTCTGCTCACTCTTTAGGCTGCATGCCCACGGGTGTGATTCCGCCGGTGATAAATCACCAGCGAATCACGCTGTCTGAAGCTCTCCATAGCATTGCTATGAAAAGCGCAGCCACGGCACCGACGAGTGGAGAATCATAGCGATTCTCCGCTCACTGTATTCAAATCACAGCATACTGCGATTTGCCGCAATTCTCCGTGGTGAGCCTGTCAGATAGACTCAGTGTGGAGAACCATCAGCTGTCTCCTGCTCCCCGGCGGCGGTTCACGTGGAATATCGCTACGCCTGTGGACAGGCGGCCTAAGGCTGGTTGTCCACGGCTGAGGCGTCAATGCGAGATCCACGGTGATAAATTGCACGCGGAGCTTGCATAACACGCTTTCCATAGGATAACTATGGAAAGCGCAGCCAAACGCACATGAGGGGAGAATCATAGCAATTTTCCGCTCGCGTGATTAAAATTGCAACATGCTGCGATTCTCCGCGGTGAGCCCATCATTAATATAGGCTCATCATGGACACTTGTGAGTGCTTTCCCCCTCCTCCCCTGCGGCGGAATATAGCTAGCGATATTCTGTCGTGGCCGTGGACTGGCAGCCCAATATTGCACGTCTCTAAAGATACAGCTGAACATGCATTACTATTTATTACCATAAAGTATATATCAGGTCAGTGATCTAAGGCCTCAGTGTAAATCTCATGGCCTTTCACCGTGTCCTGTTGGGTTGCACAAGCGGCAGTTTTGCAAAATCAAGCAAGAAGAGATTTTCTACCCCAAACATGGTTGGAGAGAATCATCAAACATGAGAGGGGGAGGGGAGGGGGGAGTTTGACAACCAATTGCATTCCTGTTTTCGTTTGATAAAGGCCTTTTGAAAGCTAGAAATTAATTGGCCACTACAACTCCTCTTTGGAGTTCATTACTTCCACTGACTGCAGAAATGGTTACTCCTATATAAATATAACGCAAGTCTGCATTTACGTTGGATGCGAAGCTGGAGGTTAGGAGGTTAGGTTCTTTTCCAATGCTCCAACTTTGGTTATAGCGGTAATGCACTCTAAGTGACACATGCAGAATAAAAGCTACTAATATGTTATTACGGGTTAAAGTCTGTGCAACAAAGATACAGAGTGAACTAATGTACCGTACTATGAACTACAATAATAAACCTTAATATCTGAAACGGTTTGTGTCCCATCTGTATGGCAACAGTGCAGCCTGAAGAAACCTGAACCTGGGAGTAAGTGTTCACGAGGGCCCTGGAGGGGCGACCGCTGATTATTTTATATAGATGATCCTCTAGTAGAAATTCACCAAATTTGTTCATGTTCGACCGCTCTCACACAGCGTCGGCAAAAGGATGCGATTTTGATTGCGGGGTTTTGCTGCGGTTCTACTATAATTGGCGATTAGGTGCGTTAATCACGGCAAAATAGAGAAGACAGTACTTGAAAATCGCGATGTTTGAAAAACGCCACGATCGAGCGCAGGTCTGGGAGGCCCCATTTAAATTAATGGGAGCCTTGTACACGGGGGTTCAAAACTCTGTGGTGAAAAGCAGATGAGCGAGAGTGGCCTGAAGTTAAAGGATATTATTGCACATTGGTGTAATTCTGCTCAGTGTTGGAACAAGTCCCATAATGGAGGTGCTGGCACTGCTGGGGCAGGTATGGATAAGGTATGCATTTACCACCCTGTATAACCCCTTTAAAATCTAAGCTGCAGCAGAACTCCAGGCTTTAAAAAAATAAGCCGATATCTTTTGGGCGCCTTTGAAATCTAAAAATTCAGGAGCCAAATGATATTTGTTCATCACATTTGTAACCATTTAAAGCGATAATTGAATCCCTGAAGCAGAGCTAAAAAAATGCAGGTTGCTGCATCCCCGATACAAAATCTGTAACAGGTGCACCCAACTATAAGGCTTCATTGCCCACGTGGAATTGTCCCCATCAGCGCAAAAAGTACAGTAAAATGTGCAAAAACAAGAGCAAAAGTGCAATGTTAATGGTGCAAATTCCTTGCACTAACGCGTACCTCTTTGCACATAGACCTGTGTGAAGCCTAATTGCATGTGTCTCTTCATGTGTTAAGCGCACCGGGGGACATTGTACCAAGCCCATAGTCAGAAAGGTCAGGCTAATTACAATTTCCCCCTATATGCTGATCTGACTGGCCAGAGCTACTCATGTGGGCAGCACTGGTTAATGAAACCAGACGCAGTGTCTTAGACTAATGATGTAAACTAATACACCAAGTGCATCAGGCAGTCAGAGAAGCTGGTGTGGTCATCTTCATTTCTCCAGGGCCAGAGGGTTGCTTTAAGGATTAGCTACACTGACAATTACCAAAAAAAATCACTCACATATAAAATGTCACACACTTTAAAAATTGGCTTTATCATAATGGCTTTAAAAGGAGTATTCCCATCTCAGCCCTTCCTGGTGGAGATGAGAAACGCATGGCTGGTTTCCCAATCACCTCATTATGTTTCTATAACTCATTGAAGTGAATGGGTGTTGTGGAAACAGTAGCATGGTGTGCTTCACCGTTTCCATAACACTGGACTTACTCCATGCCATGCTGTTTCCATAATAACCATTCTCTTCAATGGGTTTTCATCTGAGCCAGGGAGTGTTGAGATGGGACAATGACTTCCACCCAAAGAATAGGTCAGAGCAGTATTTTAAGGACCTCCAGTATCAGAAAAAGCTTGACGTCACAGTGACATGTCAGACGTTTTGATCAGTGGGGTCCGGCTTTTGAAAACGAAGGGCAAGTTGTTATAATTTGAGTGCTGCGTCCCTTTGGCTGTGACTGTCTGTCCTTGGAGACCGGGGTTAGCTGCATGTGAGCTCTTAAAGACTCCTCTGCTGATCATAGTCAAAGGGCAACAGTGCTCTGTGGCTACTAGTCTACCTTATGACTTAACCCTTTCCAATCCACTGTCTGATGTCTAAAGACATTATGATTTAAGGTTGTACAGCTCCAATGTTGGAAGACGTCCGTCGGGGTTCTCTTACTGTATATTGTCAGCCTCTCTGCTGTCGGAGCCTATCCAACGTGTCACCTCACGCAGTACTGGCTTTAGCCAGCATATAGCGCCGTTGTATAACGGCAGAAAAAGAGTAAGCCCCCTAGGAAAACCCGGATACAAATTGGATTGGAAAGGGTTAATACCCAATCAATTTTACATTTGTCCCTTTCCCCTCACCCCCGACCTTACGTGCAGGATGCATGGTGTGCGGTACAATCACCAAAGCAACTATACAGCACCCAATGGGTCTATTGCATGAATCCCATACCAAGTCATAATGAACTCATTACCTCTAAAAGGCCTCCTTCATCAAATCGAAGCACTTCAATGACATTGTCTGACTGTATGAATGCTGCAAAGAGAAGGAAAAACAACATTAGTATCTATTCTTCACCAAACACAACTGATATTTAACAACTTCCTGACAATCCTGAATTCCTAAAAGGAAAAAAAGTTTCACATGTTTAATAATCTTGACTCTATAAGTAGTTCTTCTGTACTCTGAGGGAGAAGGAGCGGCTAACTAATATGGAAACTAGGGACTGCGGCCAGCAGGTTTCAAGTCAGTTTGGAGACACAATATGGATTTTTACATTTCTGCCTTCTTTCCTATTGCCTGCATGAGAATTAGTGTTTAGATTCCTCTAACATTTACAGTGTCTCGCATACTGCTGCTGAGCTTTACAGTATTCCTCTAAAATGCTGGTTAACTGACTAGTCATTATGCATATAGGAGGGCAGATAAATATTACAGTTGTAATGCTGGTCATTTAAGGGGTTCCCCATTTTGGACAAGCTCTACTAGTTAAAAGTGTCACTTGACAAACTAAGCGGTCATCTGTGGGAAACGTGGGAGTTAGTGTTTAGTTGCCTTGCAGCGCCCCCATACAGGAATTAAGCATTACACAGTGCCCCTTCACACCAATGTATGGTCTGTGTAATGCAGGGCAGGACCGATCCTCCAGAGGGACAGACGCTCTATAACCACTCTGCACTCTGACCAAGTTCTGGGGGTACTAAACATTAATTCAGAAGTCTTATTGGGTTTTCCAGCTTAGAAACCAATTTTCATACACCCATTTTAATCTATAAGCAACCAATCTGTGCTAATAAATGGCGCAGCCTGCCTGACCAATTAATGCTTTAGAATTCTAGATTTTTAATGACTTCTTCCCAGAATAATTAACTGATTAAAAAGGTGGTTGTCGCACACACAAAAATACGTAGCAAAGACATAGCAGATACCGGAAAGGTTTACCAGATACGCTTCAACGCACGTTTTGCTACGTGAGCAAGGGCTCCTTCACACAATTGTCAATATGCAGCATATTTCCCATTTAATAAAGCCCATTGGGCATATTTGTGAGGCGACTGTTACATGTAACTTCACATATTAAATGCAACATGTCCCATCTTGGTGCGCATTCAGCACCATAACAGCCCATTAAAATCAATGAGCACGTATAAATATACACTTTGTTTAAAAATTAAAATAAAAAAAAAAGTCAAGCCCCTAGACAAAGTTGGCATTGTGCTGCAATTCCATCTCAGGCAGAAATGATGCGGCATGATGAACGGTCTTGTCACCCGAGGCCCTAAGTGTGGTTCCACCCTTGGCCTGTATAAAGGCTCTCAGAGGCTCCTTGTGTGTAGTGGACCGCTTTATCAACTTGTGTAGAGCTTGTTGACCGGCTCAGGGGCGCTCGCAACAGACTACTAGTAGAGAGAAATATCTGAGCAACTGTTTCATAGTCCGCCCTCCAAAGACGGGTGTTACCATCGTTACAGGCCGCTGTGTCTGCCGGAACCATTACCAAACGCTTAGCTGTATGACATTTGGTCTGACAGCACCCATTACATGTACTGACGTTGACACCCGCCGTCACCTTCATTTGCAGTGGTGTCATGAACAACAAATCTTGACTACTACGGAGTGGAACCGGGTTGTCTTCAGCGATTAATCCAGGTTTATTTTGGGCACTGATCATAGCTGTGTTCATGTCTAAAGACCTCAGGGTGAGCGCCTTAATCCTGCCTTTGCTGTGCAGCGGAACACTGCCCCCTGCTGGTGTGATGGTCTGGGGGGCCATCATATACGACAGCCGGTCACCCCTAGTAGTGGTATAAGGAACAATGACAGCTCAGCGATATGTTCAGGACATCCTGCAGCCACATGTGTTCCTCTCATGGCGGCTTCCAGGAGGCATTTTCCAGCAGGTGATGCTCGGCCGCACACAGGAGGGTCACAGGGATGTCTCCACTACATTGTCACACGTCTGTGGCTGCCCGGTCACCAGATTTATCACCAATAGAACATGTATACAGCTTACCAGTTTGCACGATCTGGACGCTCAGGTACAGCATATGTGGAGGGGTATACCACAGGACACCATACAGAACACGTATGCCTCCATATCTGCCCATATCACATCTTGCATCTAAGCTATAGGTGGTACAAAAGGGTATTAGAGCCTCCATGCCCACCCGTATCTCATCTTGTATCCAAGCTAGAGGCGGTACAACAGGGTGTTAGAGCCTCCATGCCCGCCTGTATCACATCTTTATCCAAGCGAGAGGCGGTACAACAGGGTACTAGAGCCTCCATTATCGCCCATATCACATCTTGTATGCAAGCTAGAGGCGGTACAACTGGGTACTAGAGCCTCCATGCCCGCCCGTATCACATCTTGTATACAAGCTAGAGGTGGTACAACAGGATACTAGAGCCTCCATACACGCCCGTATCACATCTTACATCCAAGCTAGAGGCAGTACAACAGGGTACTAGAGCCTCCATGCCTGCCCGTATCACATCTTACATCCAAGCTAGAGGCAGTACAACAGGGTACTAGAGCCTCCATGCCAGCCCGTATCACATTTTGCATCCAAGCTAGAGGCTTTAGCACACGGTACTAAAGCCTCCATGCCCACCTGCATAACATCTTATATCCAAGCTAGAGGTGGTACAACAGGGTACTAGAGCCTCCATGCCCACCTGTATAACATCTTATATCCAAGCTAGAGGTGGTACAACAGGATACTAGAGCCTCCTTGCCCGCCCATATCATATCATATATCCAAGCTAGAGGCGGTATGACAGGGTACCAGAGCCTTCATGCCTGTCCGTATCACATCTTGCATCCAAGCTAGAAGGAGTACAACAGGGTACTAGAGCCTACTAGAGCCTTCCTTAAAAGGGGTCAGTTGTCTGCAATAAATTCTCCTTCGGCTCTGATATTGTAATCACCTACTTATATCAACATTACAAATCACACAGAAAGGGGTGTGTGTGATCTCTTTTGACAATGAATGTACTTGCTCCTCTCCCAACCCACATTGGCTCGGGATGCTGCCATTCCCTCACAATAGCTTTGCTTTCAATTTTTCAAATTAACAGCCAGCAATAAACAGTGTGTGGCTGGAGTTGGGCTAGGAGAACAGTGGCTGCTGCCACAATTCCCAGCGGAAATAAAAAAAAAAAAAAGTTTTGGTGCATGTACATTTTGCACAAAATATTTCAACTTTTTTTTTTCTTTTTGTACTACGCTCATCGCTTTTCTAAAAGTGATCTGGAGTTAGGAGAGTGTAGGATCCATAACCTGGTAAATTTATTACAATTTACATCAGAATGTGGTGTGAATTATAGCGCAAATCTACATCAGCTCACGACTGTCTGGATGGAGGGCATTCATGTAGTATGTCTGCACTGGAAATGTAGGTTGGTCGGCCTAAGCTACAGGTTACCGCCCAGCTCACGCCCAAAGCTGCCAAAAGCTCCTGATTGGCTCCTGCACACACACCTTCAGACTTCGGAGGTCAGAACTGAGCTGCCGAGCGACCAGCCCTGAGGCTCCAACCTCTGAGCTCCCAGGCGGCCACCACGCCCACCTCCAAGCTCCTGACCCAAGCAGCCACCTCCTGAGTGCCAGCAAAGAAAACGTATGGCAGCTGGTCAGGAGCTCAGAGGTGGTCGTAGCCTCAGGGCTGAAATCGTTCGTCAGCTCGGAGCTCGTGTGGGCATGGCTGTAGCTTCGGGGCTGATCGCTCGGCAGCTCAGCTAGGACTCGAAAATCTGTGAAGGTGTGTGTGTGGGAGCCAATCGGGAGCTTTTGGCAGCTTTAGGCGTGACCTGGACGTTACCTGTAGGTGAGCCCGACCAACCCATACCTCCAGTGGAAACATACTACACTAATACCGGGCAGAGGTATGCCTCTCTTCAACTGATTATCTCTCCTCTGGACAGGCCATCAGTAATTGTTTGATAGTCTGTGCCACTGTCACGGTACAGGGCAGGAAGTGGGAGTGCCAGCTTAGCTCCCAATGGAAATCAATGGGAGCACCATGCTGCTATTCCTCTTCCTTCTCCTATCACAGACTTCCTGGGCAAGAAGTGGAATAGCAGCATGGTGGGGAGGGAACGTTAGAAAGTGATGTTTGTAGACAACAACATACAGCAGTGGGTGCTGCCAGAACAGGCAGAATACAAGGAAAACAGCCAAGTGGGTTACGGGGGTGATCAATCATATTGGTGCAAAAATACACAGTAGTTTGTGTATTGAGAGAGTAGGGAAAACCCTAAAATAATTCACATCCAGGTCGATTTCAATATTAAAAAAAAGTTCTACAAGCAGTGGAGGAGGTCTTATAAAATCTCGTGGATATTCCCTACTCAAATCTACACAGGAGATAAACCAAACAATTGCCAGTACATGTGGACATACCCTCAGAGGTGATGTCAGACTAATGGTTTATCAGGGTCATTTGCATGGCTATGAAGGAAATTAAACACTGTAGAAAGTGAATGATTAATCCCAGATTGTTATCGAGGGTTTATTACGGATAAGTCAGGACTCCCAGACTGGGTGCTGAATTGTGCTGCCCGTGTTTGTGGGAGAAAAGTAATACATGATAATCTGAACTGCACATGTCTTCCCATCTCACGTTCTCAGATTCCCCATCCAGTGACTCGGCAGATGTATTATATGATCATTCCGCACAGTTCAGTATTCATTAGCCATTTGCCACTAAAGCATCTGACCTATACCTAGATAGATTTCAGTAGCGCAATTTTTACTGTCATTACAGCGGCACAAGACCGTGTAAAGGCAGACCCTGGATCAAGGAAAGAGCGGATTAACAACTGAAAAGCTGACATGCCCCCTGAACATGTAATTGTTACAGGGCACATGGTCACGGTATTGGATAAAGCTTGATCATTCACAGCCATTCAGTGAATGACATCATTGAATAGCTGCGATTGGTTTATCGAGCGCCGGCTGTGATTGGTTGGCGCTCGATCCAATCACAGTGCTTAGTTACACAGCGCTGACGGCGGGAGAATTGATAACCGAGCCAGGGAGATGACGGCAGGGAGAAGTCTGAAGCAGCTTGCCACACCGCCGGAGAGATGGTCGCGCTGGGGACACAGACATCCGCTGGGAGGTGAACATTGCGTTTGGTTTTTTTTACACCTAGTATATCCTCTAGTACAGCTCGGCTTATATTTGAGTCAATAAGTTTTAGCAGTTTTTTGTGGTAAAACCTATTGACTCGGCTTATGCTCGGGTCGGCTAATACTCGAGTATATACGGTAATACCAAGTTTGATAGCCTCTCTGGGTATTCGGTGGTAGTTGGCAAGCACAGTGCTGCTGGTTACTTCCACATGACATGAACAGCAGCGCAGCGCTCACTAGAGGCCACTGGGTGAAGGAAGTGCTTCGGAGGGGAGTGCTGTATCTTCCGAAATCTGCTGCGAGTACGGATTTACAGTCAATTCACACCAATGGTACAGATTGTTTTGGATGTGGAAATGCTATGAAATTAGCCACAGAATTTCCACAGTGGACATTCCGCAGCATTTCCGCCCCATGTAAACATACCCTAAAGGCTTGGAAATATTTTAATCTGCCATCTCTTGCGGGATCTGGTCTCAAATTTGTAGACAAGACAAATGGAAACCAGTGGAAACGTTCTCTGAAGTGAAGAATTACATCTCCCTGTTTGGGAGTTTGCTGGGTTTGGTAGATGTTGGAGAACGCTACCTGCCGGGATGCACAGTACGGGACTGTTTTAAAGGTTTGAACAAGGCCTCTAATTCCCAAAGTAGGGTAATGTTAACTCTACAGCAAACAATATGTGCACAAAGTGAGATACAGAATACATGGTTTGCGTTCCAACGTCAACTTCAAACACCTTTGGGTTGAACTGGAACACTGGTGAAGGTTGGTTTCACACCAGCATTTTTTTTTTTTATTATTTCCGTTGCTCAGCCCGGTCACAGGAGATGAACACCAAAATTAACTGGGCACAAAATAGGCAGACACAGCGCCTGACAGACAGCATTGACTAGAATGGTGTTCAGACTTCAGCACTCCAACTGGCATTTTCCCAGAGCAAATAGTACAGCATACTGTGAACGAATGTAGCCCCCAAGACAGATCTAAACAGCCTAAGGCCCCCTCCTGTCCACGGCCAAGGCGGAATTTCGCTAGCAATATTTCGCCACGGGGGAGGAGCGCTGTCTCACCGCGGAGAATGACAGCAAATTGCGACATGCTGTGATTTAAATCCCCTGAGCGGAGCAACTCTACAGAAAGCTTCACACGGCGTGATCCGCTCGTGGACAGGCCGCCTACGGACCAGTACTCATCCAAGCTCAGTGACCGGGCAAACCAGACCTTCCTCACAAACACCATTTTGGCTGAATGGGCAAATGTTCCCTCAGACACTCCAAGACTTTATCGAAGACCTTTCCAAAAGAGTAGATGCTGTTGTAGCTGCAAATGCCTATGCTTCTGTCATAGGAAGTCCCACAAGCTCATCCAGGTGTGATGGCCATAAGTGGCGTCCACATAGTGTATTTACATGAACAGAGACACGGAACTATACAAATGTTAAGGGAACTAATGGTGGTCACCTTAGGACAGCAGTAAATGTTACCTCAAGTTACTCCTAATTTTCAGTCCCATTTGAAACCTTTTTAGTTGGATTCATTTGATTATATGATTAGATCACAGATTGGACCCCATTATTAAATATCCCGGATATCTATTACATGCACTTGAGGAACAGTTCTTGAAATGCACCGGAGGAGACCTCACCAGAAGGAAAATGCAAGGAATGAATTGCTGTATTAAGAAAACGTAAGCTCACTTGGGAGAAGGCTGTTTGTTGAATGACTGCCAGGACTGCTAACCAAAGAGCAGGAGTCATTGCCCTTACAGAATGACTAATGACATCGTATCTGCAAACTAAATCCAGCTCCGTCTGAGGACTCACCTGCCACGTATGCTGCTACTGTCATGAGTAGCCAAATATGTACCGCCAGTATGTGTCGCATACAGTTTGTATACTGGAACTAGCCAGAAACCGTAACAATATATCATGTAACATCAACCACAATACAGCAGACTGACTTACAAACAATATCGATACATAACTAAATGAAAAGAAACCCCATTCTGACACGCAAGAGGTCACTAAGAGCATCATAACCCCTTCTGAGCATCATAACCCCTTCTGAGCATCATAACCCCTTCTGAGCATCACGCAGTGACTCAGCTTACTTTTCCAACAAAAAATGCTGACACGTCAAAAGTTTCTCTTAGGCCGCTCTCACACAAGCGTCTTTTCAACGTTTAGTGCAGTTTCAAATGCCGCACTAAATACTAAAATGCCTCCATTGATTTCAATGGGGATGCTCAGATGAGTGTTTGAGCGTCGTCTGCTCCATTTTTGAGTTTAGAAACGTGTTTTTAGACACCCGTGTGACAGCAGCCCTATGGTCCTCACACAATCAATTTTTATCTCATATTTCCCGCGGTAACGTCCTTTACATTACTTTCACCTGTGCCTCGCACACCCAGCGCATGGTACACACACAAAGAAGACACAGCATGCATTATCTTGGCACATATTACAGGAGCATAGACAACAAGATGGTCTATGGGGATAGTCCGCACGCTGTACATCGCTTACTGCTGCAAAAAAAAATGGCATCTGAGAGCCCTTATGGCCTCATGTCCACGTGAGAGATCCACAAATCAAGCTGCCTATAGGGAGAGACCTGGGCGCTCGCAGAGCAGCTTTAAAGCACGAGGATATCATTTTTCTTTCCTGGCGTGCAGATTGCAGTCAATGGAAGCCATTCGACCAACGGCACACCCACAGCTGTCACTGAGGTCATGCCGCAGATTCACAGGAAAGCAGGAGGGGTATCCAAAAAAAGAGGTAAGAACTAGAGATGAGCGAACGTACTCGGATAAGCACTACTCGTCCGAGTACCTCCCCGCTCGTCCTGAAAGATTCGGGGCGCTCCGCTGCTGAGAGGTGAGTCGCAGCGGGGAGCAGGGGAGAGCGGGCGGGAGAGAAGGAGAGAAAGATCTCCCCTCCGTTCCTCCCCGCTCTCCCCTGCAGCTCCCCGCTCCGCAGCGCGTCCCGAATCTTTCAGGGCGAGCGGGGAGGTACTCGGATAAAGCACATTACTCGGACGAGTAGTGCTTATCCGAGTACGTTCGCTCATCTCTAGTAAGAACCTGTCTTGTCTGCGGCCACAGGTGAATTCCACTGCAAGATCCAGCAGTAGAATCCGTGCGTGCCTGTGTGCATGAGTCCTAAGGACTGCATTACATTGTTTTCAACAGTGACTAGGGAGGCCAACATGTAAACATTTTCATGTATAATAATAAAATATTTATGTCATGATAAATAATCCGGCATTAATCACTTAGTAAAGGGCTCACTTTATGCAATAATGCCCAACCAATGTTCTGGCGATACCAAGTTTACATGTTTATTTATGTGTTGCTATTTTTATAGCAGTTTTACTTTGTTTAAAAAATTAAAAAAAAGATATTTTTGTGTCACCACATTTCAAGAGCCATAACGTTTTCATTCTCCATCAACAGAGCTCTATGGGGGCTTGATTTTTGCAGGATAAGCGCTAGTGTTCATTCTCTCATTTCAAGGAAAATATCTACTTTTTTAATCAGATTTGAATCTTGCCTCTAGGGGGAAAAAAAAGGAACAAAATCTAGAATTTGGCTTTTTTTTGTATGGTGTTCACCACGCGGTATAAATAACACGTTAAATTAATTCTGCTGGGTCAGCAGATCAATATCAGGTTTGCCACATGGTTAAAAAGTAGATCTTCAGAATAGCTCAGTTATTTCTAGTTTAGAATCAATCTGCAGATATATTTTGTTATAGAGCTTAAAGCAAAAAAAAAAAAAAAAAACACTTTTGGAGTTATTAAGAAAAAAAAAAAAGTCAGTCAAGGCAATTCTACAGCCTTAGGTGCCAGGGCCGAGCTGGGAGGGTCCTGGAAATTGTGGATGGGCAGGCATCCATTACTCATCAGGCTCACATTCCAGGTAAACCGATAATTCTATTGGGTGTGCTAGAATAGTAAATGGTGCCAGAAAATCCTCCTCACTTGCTGAGGTCTACTGTCATATGTCTACTATAAATGTCACTATGCTCCAAAATAAGCCATGACCTGAGTAACCCTAGGAAATCGATAAAACATTTTGTTTGCCTGACCTGCCTCCTGTAGCATGCAGTACATAAAGTTAGGGGGTTAACTAATCAATCATTTTCATATCCAAAGCCCTAAACGGCTGTCAACTGCTTTTTTAATAGTAATTTGCAAAGTTTATAGCATTTGAAATAAAAGTACCCTTTTCATCATATTTTGCTCCCTTGGTGCTGCTGTGGACAGGCTCTTAATAGAATCAGACTTGTTCCCCAACAGCCAAACCCTCTGCTATAACTTATTTGTGGATGTCAAATCCCATCCCCGTTGGTTTAAATATAGAGAAGGCTCAGTGTTGGGTTACCTACCTGGGTATATCCAGTGTGTTGTCTGACCAGCTTAACATTGGCACAAGCTCTATGTTAGAAGTGCACCTCTTCTGTAAGACACAGTTATGTCTGCAGATACTGATAAGATTCCTCGTCTGCAACACAGGCAGTTGGAAGAAATAGGCACCTGGGCATTCACCTAGTTTTCCTTAAGACCAGCAGTGACAGAACCACCTGCCGGCTGCGTATCTCCCGCTCTCCATAGAAGTAGCACACCTATGGTTTATAGGTGGGTGCAGAAGACGTTGTACAGCAAACTGTATTGTCTGTCTGATACTGCAAATTCTATTAACTCCAGCCCCTTCCGCCAAGACACCATAATACTATAGGTGGAGAGCGCGGAATAAAAATAAAAAAAAGTCACTAATTTTTACACCGAGAAGATGCCAAAATCTGCCACTTTTTTTTCTTCCAACAAACCATCAAAAGTGGCTTGATAAATTTCATATACAGCCATGTGGGAGATGTGACTGCTGGGCCGATAGTCACCAGAATAATGGCTCCAACGAGTGACAGCCCGGCCCCTGGTACAGGGCACTGAGCAACAAGTTTAGTGAGCTGGAAAGGAAGCACTACTGAGCGGTTCTCATTCACAGGAGTTGCTCAGAGGTGGACGACTGGAAGAGACCTCCGGACAACTCTGCCTCCATTATCTGAATGCCTATTGCTCCTATGTGAAAGAACAGTGACAATATAATCCCTGGATTGGCAGTCGGGCACTTATATGCCCAATAGTCATACCACGTGAAGGTACCTTTGTCCAGCTCTGATATTCAGCCTATACGCAGATAAGAGACCCCTCAATTAAGAAGATGGGAGAATCTAGAAGAGACAATGGTCTACTGACCCAAACTCACACCATCAGAGATCTAAAAACGGCAGTATTCTTCACTGGATGGCATCTTACAGAGCTATTCTTTCCTAGAAGCACTGATAGTGTATGGAGCAGTGGGACTGTGCAGCATTGATACACATATATCCTGCATGAGCCCTAAGAGAAACGCCACATGTCAGAACCAGTGGGCACAAACAGCGCCAGCGGTACCTAACCCTACCAGAAAGGGGTTTATAGTAAATGATGGGATGTCACGTGGGGACTCCGATGCCCATCTTACTGTACTTCATTGTAGTGTATGACAAATCTAGTGCGAAGAAAAGCACATCAGCATCCTAAAAAGTAAAAAAGACCTCCACCTCTGTGTGGAATAAGCTGAGCTCACAAGAGGTCACCTGAGCTCATACACTTTGCCTTTTCCCCACTTTTGATAAGCCTCTCCCTATGTGCATACAAAGGATAACACAACCAGGACTGCAGTAAACACAGCGGTACAATGGGAGAGGAGAAAGGCGGTAGAAAACCTACTTCACCCTAGAAGCCCTCCGTCACTTCAACCTCACGAAACGGGGGTTCACCCCAAGGATCTATCCCTGCAAGCACCCTGAAGAACCCTATAACAAGGGTAATTCCTACTATAAGTCATATGAGACTATCCTGAGGTTTTCACACCAACCACGTAGCGTTGAGGTCAGCGTCCCAAGTGATATCATATTTTAATAGATTATAAAAATTAACTTTAAAAGGGCCACTCCAGTGAAAACATGTTTTTCCACCCGTCCCCCTCATCTGATTGTGTGTCACACTCAAGACGTCTTATGTGCATTGTAGTCACTTCTATGCAATGCAGCTTCTTGTCTGATACTTATCAAGCACCGTATGTTGAGATTTCTCCCAGTTTTCTCTTCCTCTATGCTTTGCTAACATTTCTATGATGTAGCATCACAGGATCACATGACCAGCTATAACCTGTACTGTAATTGCCCTTGTGGAACTCAGGTGCAACTTTTGAATCGCCTGTGTGCAGGTACCTTTAGGGGGAAGGGGGTCTCACACGAACAGATAATTGTGGATTCCACAAGCAATTGATTCATGGTAATATGCAGATCAATCAAATGCATTGGATTACACAGCTCCGCTCACATTAGCGGGCCGGAATTCAGAATGCAACATGTTCTATTGTACCACGGAATCCGCAAGCATAGAGCCTATTGTGCTCTATGGGTGCGGATATACCCGCAGCCCATACACAATTACATTGTATGGGCTCTGGGTACCTGTGTCATCGCTAATTGACAGCGCAGAAAATATAAATAAAAAAAAAAAGCTGTACTGCGCATGACTGCCTGCGTAAGAACACGACAGGTTCTTAAGAGCCGACAGGTTCCCTTTAACTTGCTTTCCTTTCTTCTTTGTACATGCCTGCAGCAGCAGCCGGCCACAGTGCGTCTCCTCTAACCACACAGCGGTGCTGTACAGGGGAGTGGCTGCATGTGACTGCAGCCGGCAAAACACGGCACACTAGTTATGTCACGTGTCTAAGCCGTGCCTCTACACATAACGCATGGTCTGCAGCAGGAAACCCACGGGTTACATGCAGATTTAACCCAACTAAGGCCTAATGCACAAGGGCGGATTTGCATAGCGGAATCCGGAGTGGGCGTCCGCCTCCAGATTCCACAGCAAATACTGCCTATAGACAAGCTATGCAAAAAAAAAAAAAAATGGCTTTCCATGTCCACTCGGGAAAAATCACAGCATGTTCTATTCCAGCGCAGATTCCGCGCGGACAGCCTCCATTGAATTCAATGGAAGCTGTCCAATCACAGCCCTTCGGCAATGTCATTGCGGAAGGGTCGCGGATTCCATGTCATCGCTAGGCAATAACTCAGGGGGGGGGGGGGGGGGGAAGCTGACGTTTTTTGGAAAAAATTCTGTACTGCGCATGTCTGACGGCATCCGCAATACATAAGAAAAGAAGAAACAGCAGGTAATAGTGAAATCTATGGTGAAAAGCCACTGTGTATTTGCAATGTGTGAACATACCCTTAAAAAAAAAATTCAGGTCTGAACTACTTTCTGACAGCATCTGGGACCCCACATCAATGGCCGACACAATGGGGACTGCAAGGGGAGATGAAACATCAGGCAGGAAAACTGCTATTATTGGAAGCAATGCACAAGTCTGGAATAGACTAATCAGAGATCAAGGGGCTGCTTATATTCTTGTTACAGTACAGAAATGAGTTGCATCAATGTAGCCCAGTGTCATAGAATCTTCATTCCATGCATGGGTTTGTGCTTTGCGAGATGTGCAAATATGAACTCTTTTTTTTTAATGGCGTCATACACATGGGCGATTCTTTCCTAACAGAGCTGCTACGAGGTTAAATAAAAAAATAAAAATCGATGCAGGTCTTATTTTTTTGGCGGCCCTTGAAACGCATCGCCCATTGTTTTCAATGGGACAGTCAAACACATGACATTTCATGAAATCAATGGGAAACACTTGCTGATTCTCCGACATGTAAAACAAGCACCGGAGGATCTGAATTTCAGAGAAGTGATGCGAGGCGTTTTTGCATGAAAAGCACCTGACATGCGCAGGTGAAGTGCACACTGACAGGCGTGACATCGGGCCGGGGTTCTCCCCCGTGTGAAGGCAGCCTAGGGGTGTGCTCACACGCAGTGGAGAGGCTGCGGAATTTCCACAGCAGAAGATTCCATAGCCATTTTTTGTATTTCAAACAGAGTCAAAATCGTCTTTGTATCCACAGCCAATTTCAGAAGATATGGCGCTCCCTCGCCTCCGAACGGTCAGTCTGTAAGTGGGCACAGTGCAGTCGGTCATGTGACATAGAAGTGGCATCACCTGACCAGCAGCGCTGCACTATAGACCGCTGGGCACAGGAAAGCACAGGACTTCAGAGGTGAGCGCATATGTTCCGAAATCAGCTGCAGACTCCATTTTGGAAGCGGAAACGCTGTGGAATTTGCCGTGGAATTCCTTGCACTGGACATTCTGCAGCATTTCTACTACGTGTATACGTACCCTAAGGGCTCACACCCACTTGCGGTTTTTTTACGTTGCGATATCGCTGCGTTTTTTTAACGCAAATGTCAATGGGACTTTCTAATGTTAAAAACGCATCGCACAAATATCACAAAGCACAAACTTGCAATGCGATTTTAACATTAGAAAGTCCCATTGACATTTTATGTAAAAAAAAAAAAAGGCAGTGGTATTACAGTGTTAAAAAACGCAAGTGGGTGTGAGCCCTTACACCTTTATTTCATCTTCTGCACCAGTTTCCTTATTAACGAAGACACATCTAGTAGTTCAACAAGCCTTCTGTCCCGTCCATGACGACTGCAGACTGAGGGGCAAATGGCCATATATGTCACCCAGAAAGTTAGTGCAGGCGGCTGAGTGACACGTCTGATCACATGACCCACCGGTTTCTGTCATCTAATGGATTTCAGCGCTTCCGTAGACGGGACAGAAGGCTGCCAAATCAGGGAGAGTGGCTTCACTAAGGAACTGCTGCAGAAGGTGCAAGAAAGAGATATTAGTAAGTAGCACACAAGCCTCATTACAACATGTTGCTGAACAGTGGAAACCAGCCAACCCCTTTAAATAGATGTTTACCAGCGATCACTACACTAGGGGTCCTGAGCCCTCCGTCTCACTACACAGCAAGCGGAGGACGAGCTCATATCCAGGACAAGACAGTAGCAGTTTTTGCCTGATGTCCCCCTATAGGTACCTATACTTCCGCTCTCCCACATCTGATCATCCGCCCTGGTAAGACATTCCTGTAACTGAATATCATGCAGGATACCATCCATACGGCTGCCATGTACCACCCAGTATTCAGGAATGGCGCACAACAAATGGTCCGATCGCACAAGAGAATGAACGTGCAGGCTCTAATTGTAATAAAATCTGAGCTCTAACTACGCAACGAGGACAATTTGTTGCAGAAGCAGAGGGCTACATAACGCTGGGGGTGTTGTAATGGCCTGAAGAGGAAGTCACAACTTATAGTTATACAACTGTGGTCAGTTCCGCAGAAGTGGCCTGCATGCACTTCACTTCCAAGAAGTCCCCGCGGCCACAACTTACAGCCTCCACAACAGCAGGACGGCCAGGTCTGACTGAGGTACTGAGTGCTCTGCATGGATCCCACAACATCTGCGGATGAGGAGCAGCACATGCCCCCACTACAGAGCCCACCACGGAGGGTCAGACCTCCAACAAGAAGCCACCGGGAAATACAGGATTAGGCCTCCCTCCCACAGACATTTTTTACAGTGCTTGGCGCTGCCTTTTCAGCCCTGCGCTAAGCGCTGTACAAGGCTCCCACTCATTTCAATAGGGCTGCTCACATGAGCGTCAAAACGCAGCGCTTTGGCAGCGATGCATGTTCTATCTTTGGTCGTTTTCAGCGCTCTGTCGCCCACTGAAGTGAATGGGCAGCGTTAGCAGTGCTGCTGAAAACGCGGCACAACTTGGTACCGCGCTTTGGGCAGCGCTAAACACAGCACTTGCTGCACTACCAAAAAAAAAAATAAAAAATTATACTCACTGATGCTGCCCCCGTCATCTCCCTGGCGCTGCTTTCCAGGGCTCCGGGCACTTGTCAGAGGATCCTTTGCTAGTGACAAGGCTTGAAGACCCCGCCTCCAGCAAGAGTTTCTCCGATTGGCTAATCCAGCGCCAATCACAGCCATTCAATGAATGGCCAAAGTTGATTCTCTAAAACACGGAGCGCTGTCTGACTGTTTTTGTTCTGTTGTTTCCAAGCAATTTCGTTTTTCTGCTCCAAAAAATTATCAGAGTGGTGAGTTAAAGCCCAAGAGCAGGTGGGAGAGTCGCCGAAAAACACTTTTAGGCCTCATGCCCACGGGCGGGTCGGACTCCGTGTGCAGGAGATGGCAGCGGAATCCCACACTGCCCGCGGCTGACAACCCAGGATACCTATGCGGGCAGGCAGCAGCGACCGCATGGATCTCTGTACTGCGGATGGTTCACATGGCTCGCCATTTACGTGGGATGATTGCGCAAAATTTGTTCAAATGCATGAAAGTGCCCGATAATCGTTACATCTATGCAAAAACATTGTTTTCGTTAGTTTACTTTTCATTATCGCTCAGTTTCAACAAGCACAGAAATCATCACTGGTTCGCTCACTTGTCGCTGTGTGTAAAACGCTCCCCGCTCAGCGATGATCTGCCAGTCCAAACGTTCTGTCCAAGTGAGAACAACTAGGGGTGGCGTCACCCGCTGGTGCGCCCAACACACTGTGAATGAGGCAGGTGGACTGGTACGGTCCCAGCCCTCCACCTCCATTCACAGGACGACCATCACCCCTGTATGAAGCAGTGATAGTCGCCGGGACGGCTGTTGGGTGCCAACATGGCCGGCGGTCATGCCGTGTAAAAGGACCTTAATGACACAACTTTGCTTGACAAATAGGGCAATCTCCCGAATGATCAGCCCTATGCAGGACCCCCCTTATATCTCCGTCCTGCCAGGAATATACCAGGGTGGTACATGGGTAAGGACCATGCATAGCGTCGCCCTCAGCAGGGCGAGTTCCCTCCCACATATATTATTACAACATTGTATGGAGTGTAATCCCGCTATTTTCTAGTGACTGCTGCCCTGATTTTGGGTTACACTCCATCACGCCATTTAGTTTTCTACTATTTCAGCGCAGTGTTGTAGGGGACAGGGAGCAGGCGGTCCGGCGCCAGCGGGAGGAGCGCTCAGCGGGAGACTCGTAACTAGAAGCAGCGCCAGCGAGAGGAGCGCTCACCAGTAGACTGGTTGTTGGCATTTCCTCCAACCCCTCCAATAGTAAACAAGGCTGCGAACACATCACTAATCCATGAAGACGCCGGCGCCGCACAACAAGCCGCAGCGCCAGCGCCGCACAAGACGAAGCGCCGCACAAGCCGCAGCGCACCCGCCAGCGCTGCACAACAAGCCGCAGCGCACCCGCCGCACAACAAGCCGCAGCGCCAGCGCCGCACAAGACGAAGCGCCGCACAAGCCGCAGCGCACCCGCCAGCGCCGCACAACAAGCCGCAGCGCACCCGCCGCACAACAAGCCGCAGCGCACCCGCCGGCGCCGCAGCGCACCCGCCGGCGCCGCAGCGCACCCGCCGGCGCCGCAGCGCACCCGCCGGCGCCGCAGCGCACCCGCCGGCGCCGCAGCGCACCCGCCGGCGCCGCACAACAAGCCGCAGCGCACCCGCCGGCGCCGCACAACAAGCCGCAGCGCACCCGCCGGCGCCGCACAACAAGCCGCAGCGCACCCGCCGGCGCCGCACAACAAGCCGCAGCGCACCCGCCGGCGCCGCACAACAAGCCGCAGCGCACCCGCCGGCGCCGCACAACAAGCCGCAGCGCACCCGCCGGCGCCGCACAACAAGCCGCAGCGCACCCGCCGGCGCCGCACAACAAGCCGCAGCGCACCCGCCGGCGCCGCACAACAAGCCGCAGCGCACCCGCCGGCGCCGCACAACAAGCCGCAGCGCACCCGCCGGCGCCGCACAACAAGCCGCAGCGCACCCGCCGGCGCCGCACAACAAGCCGCAGCGCACCCGCCAGCGCCGCACAACAAGCCGCAGCGCACCCGCCAGCGCCGCACAACAAGCCGCAGTGCACCCGCCAGCGCCGCACAACAAGCCGCAGCGCACCCGCCAGCGCCGCACAAGCCGCAGCGGCCTCTGTCCCTGTCCCCTCCCTGCAGCAGCCCACAGCCCCTGACTATAACCCCCTAGAACAGTGCAGCCCCCTGACTATAACCCCCCAGCCAGAAGCCCCCATGAGGGATCCGTTGCAGCTCAGGGCTCTCACCTTCCGTGTGGCTGCGGGCTGAGTGCAGGGTCAGCAGGGTGAGCAGCAGGCTGTATATCCCGGTGCACGGAGGCCGGCCGCCCCTCTCCTCCCGCACGGCTCTGCTGTCGCTCCCCGGCTCTCCCCGTGTGTAGCCCCCGCAGCAGCAGTGTTGCCGGGGTGGCAGGCTGGGGGTCCGGGCCATGCTGGCTGTGTGCGGGCGGCTCCTAGAAGAACCGCATGTAGTACAAGCCGCCTCTTCTCCTGTCAGCAGTCGTGCGCACAGCGCGTCTCTCGGCAGTGCTACTCCGCCGCACGGCTCCGCCAGAGCAGTAGAGAACTCGGGGCAAGAGTGTCACCCTCTGTTTTCATTTCCTCACTCTAGCCGACTGCCCGCAGACATCCGCTTCCTGTCACCAAGACCGCCTCTCGCGGCGACCCCTAGCGTCCGCATGTGGGATGTCACCTCTGTGCTGGTGTGAAGCCGCGCGCTCATACCTCTGCGTACACCTCACCACAGGACACATGTCCCAAACATGTCACCTGTGTGTCACACGTGTGATGTAACCGCCGGCATGTGCTTCATGCTGTACTCAGTGGGGGATGGCCATGGAGTAACACTTACATATAATGGGCTGCTTTCACATTTGTGGTGGCGGTAACGTTTTCCTGCTCCGTTCGGATCGTCTCATAACGGAAGGGCGCCGAACGGACCCCATTGACTATATTGGCCGCTGGGTTTCTACTTAGCTGCCCTTCATTGGGCCGGACTAAAAACCACTCCACGCGGCGCTTTGTCTTAAAGTATTTTGCGCCAAATGTATGACTTAACCCCCGAATGGAGGTTTTAGCGCCGATGTGAAGGCAGCCATCGGCTCTAGCTTTGGCTGACTTATTTAGCTGTATTCCATATAGGCCGCTATCACACGGCTGAGAAAGTCGCAAAGATTTGTGCCTTACGAAATGTTCAAATCTGGCGCGGATATGAACCCCGTTCTTTTGACCTGGGCCATATACATGAGCGCTTTTTTTTTCTTTCCGCATTGCATCGGCAAAAAAATCACCGCACGCCCTATCTGTAACCGTTCTCTCGGAACGCCTCGCCCATTGTTTTAAATGGGGCTGGAAAAAATATTGCACAGCGTGCGAGGCTTCCCACTGAAAACAATGGGAAACGCGTGCCGATCCTCCCGTCGAGCGCTCCTTACCTAAAGTCATGTGACACAAAAATGCCTTGCATCCGTGGTGATTTCGCACGTTCCTGAGCGTCATATCGGCCCAAGCTTAACGGATCGATATAGCGCTTGCCCGTGTGAAATTAGCCTAAGACATCTCCTGTCTCACCACACAGTGCAGCTCTGTGCCTCCCCAATACTTTACACTGCAGCTCTTCTCAGCATTGTGCTGTTCCTGTACTACCATAGGTGCTACCAGCTGGCTCTACAACAGTCCAACACTGTTCAATGCCAGCAGTGCTGTGGAGGGCGACACCCTGTTGGCAGGGAGAATGATAACACCCAGTTGTCAGTTTACTTATAAATACTCAAGAGGAATAACTGAGGGGCGGCACTGCCCAGAGTTGTGAGAGAAGGGGCTTAGAATTGTTAAATTCAGAAAAATAAAAGTATTTAATAAAACAAACATGTAAGTGGTGATGGGTCGTCTTCAATGGAACATTCAGAGCTTATCATTATAAATTTGCTGGGAGAATCAATTCCCTCTGCCTGTGCGAAAAAACTGCTGGCTGGGCACAACGGACCCAAATGTGGGTGTAACAGCAGTTTGTGGCTCCTATGGCGTGCCTGATATCTCTCCTGACTGATCTGTCTTACCCTTCCTAGACTCTTACCTATCCAAGCTATCTTGCATGCAGCAGCCAAACTCATCTTTTTGTCCCAACTGCTACACTGAGGCCTCCACCCTGTGCCAATCACTATACTGATGCCTCCACCCTGTGCCAATCACTACTCCAATACCTCATCCCTGTGCGAATCACTACACTAATGCCTCCATCTTGTGCTAGTCATTGCATCGATGCCTCCACCCTGTGCCAATTACTACACAATGCCTCCACCATATACCAATCACTACACCAATGCTCACCCTGTGCCAATCACTACACCATACTTCCACCATGTGCCAGTCACTACACTTATGCCTCCACCTTGTGCCAGTCATTGCACTAATGCCTCCCTGTGCCAATCACTACACAATGCCTTCACCTTGTGGCAATCACTACAGCAATGCCTCCACCCTATGCCAATTACTACACGATGCCTCCACCTTGTGCCAATCACTACACCGATGCCTGCACCCTGTGCCCAATCACTACACTGGTTGCCTGTCCACTATCGAACACAATGTAAACATATCACTCTCACCCATAAGGCCCTCCACAGTGCTGCCCAGCCCTACATCTCCATCATCTACCACCTTACCGGTGCCCTCTGTCCTGCCAGTGATCTTAGACTTATTGCCCTTTTGCACAGGAGGATGGTTGGCTGCAGAAGGCCCTGACAGTCGTCCCAGCGATCACTCCTGTGTGAACATGGAGATTGCCCTGACCACCCCCCTCCATTCACAGTAAACAGGCAGTCGTTCATAGATCTGTTTACACGGGCTGATCGTCATTTGATTTTTATGCCTGCAGAACCTGAACAACAAATGGTGAGCAAACAATTACCATTCATCGTTCAGTCTGCTGCCGGCAATTATACTGAATGCATATGGTTCACATTCCTACAACCCAGCCAGAATATATGTGATTCTCATCTCCTGTGAAAGGACCCTAGGAGTGGCTTTATGGTGGGCAACTATCGCCGCTCAAGTGAGTTGTTAGCCGTGGAACGACTGTTGTTCATGTGCTTTAACACGGAGCAGTGTATGTTCACTCAATGTTCCATTTCGGGAAGAGAGGAGAGTTTTAAGTGGGCCCTAAAAATACATCTCGTTAGGAAGGCCTACCACATTTCATAATGTAACCCAACTCCATCTCCCTCTCTCCTCCATCTGTATCCCCCACACTCATACACCCTAATGCACTTCATATCTGCACATACCCAGACCTTACTAACTAGACGCAGAACTGCTTGTACCTGTCTGACGGCTCACTTGTCGCTTCCATGTGAGAGAGCAGAGTTTTGGCACACAGCTCAGGAGAACGGCAAGTAATAATGGTGCATGTGTAGACATTTCTGGCTCCCCCATATATGAGGAGAATGGGGTCGCTTTAGCCATTTGGCACCCAAGAATGGAGCATATGAGTTGGTGGCTGTCTATGCATGTGGCTCTCTTCATTGTAGTTTATGGGAGTTGTGAAATGCTAGACTGTTACTAAAGACAGCTCTAATTGGATGAAAAGAGTACCCCATGTCTCCCAATAGGGATAGTCCTGAAAGTGGAACCAGCTATCAGACATATATGGCGTATACCGTTGATGGGAATACCCCTTTAGGTTTTATATTACAGCCGTTGGGATAACAATGTAGTCCTTGGACCAGAAAAGGTTGGGCACCTCCAGCCTAGAAGGATTTTAGTTGTGATGGATGTGTGGACAAGCAGTTTCACTTCTTAATACCATGGTTCAGAATAGCTAGCTGCTTATTTACCCTGCAATAACTCTTTGCATGCCTATGACTCAGCGGACACGCAGGCCTGCTTGTCACCATACTGCAATTCACGAACAATGGTAAGAAAACGTGATGCACTCACTGATGACATCTAAACAATCCCTAATTAGAATTACTCCAGCCTGCTTGTGCCTTTGAAATAATCTTTCATTA